>NC_040040.1:36580330-36631148 GCF_003713205.1 Coffea eugenioides
ACCACTCTTTTATCTTGAATCATCTTTAGAATTTAATGCTATTGATCACATGTTCGTATCAAGCACAACCAAAAACTTTGAGAGCTTGATAATTTGGACATGTGCCATATAAACGCTCATAGGGAGACTGATTTTGAATGGTTGGAGAAGGGACTGGATTATGATGTAGACAGCTGTAAGGGCAATTTCTCCTCAGAAGGGCACAGGGACATTAGCAGAGATTACAGTGCTTGCACAGTGTCTCGATATGATGATGTTTTCTTTCAACACGACCATTTTATTGAGATGTACCTGGACAAGACCTTTGAGAAACAGTACCATCCTTATTAAGAATGGTAATAAAGGAGAAGTCTGTGTATTCTGTAGCATTATTAGAATGAAAAATTTTTATTATATTTGAAAATTGAATGCAGATCATATTTCAAAATTCTTGATAAATGCAGACCTCTATTTCATTAAATAAATCCAGGTAAAGCGGGAATAGTCATCAACAAATATAATAAACTATCGAGATCCCCCCATAGTACACGAGTAGGAGCGAGTCCTCATATATCAGAATGAATAATGTCAAAAGATTTAGAAAAATTAGATCCATTTAAATTTAAAGGAAAATCATGTTGTTCTCCTAATTGACACGAAATACAATCAAAACACTCATCTTGAATAGGACCTAAAAGACCATGATACATTAATTCATGGATACGAGAGATAAACGCATAACCTAAACTAACATGCCATAATTGTAAAGATGTAGGATGACTACTTAGAACAGCAACACTTGCGGTAGAAGGAAGATTCAAAGAAATTAAATCAAACAACCGACCCACTTTACGACTTGTCCCAACCTATTAGCCAGTCTGTAGATCTTGGATTAGACAACAATATTTTGAAAAATTTAAACTTAGATCAAAACCACATAACTAACCAATAGACAATAAATTAAATGATAAATTAGAAACAAAGTAAGTATTTTTGATGGCAAAGTCAGGGGTAGAAACAGTGCCCATATGATTGGTTTCTAAGGACGAGCCATTAGCAATATGAATAAGAGGTGGATGAGAAAGTGGTATTTTGGACGTGAAAAATGTAGTATTAGATATCATATGATTAAAGTAACCAGAATCTATAAACCAAGATGAATTACCTGGTGTGGCAGAAAGAACAGATGAAGAGGCAATCTCTCGACGAGATAGAACTTGGTTGATGATAGCCTCTAAGTTTGCAACAGTCAATGGTGCATGGGGTGAGGTGATACTTGGATCAGAAATTTCATTTGATTGGACAGCTGCCACAAATTTGTACCCTTCTCAACGTAAAGGTGTTGCATTTGCGGCAATCATCTATTGTGTGTCCCTATAATTTGCAGTAGTTACACTGTTTCTTAGATTTTTGAGATTTTTCTCTTTTAAATTGTTGGGCTTGTGATTTTGAAGCGAATGCCATAACAATTTCAGTAGTTTTAGGATTCATGCTATGAAAATGAGTTTCTTCTGAGATCAATTCAGTTAAACCTGATCGAAATGCAGGGAAATGATGACGGTGTAAAAGATTTACTCGTGTAGGTTCATAGTCATCACGTAAAGCCATTAGAAATTGAACTAATCTCATGTTGTCTCTATATTTGATAAAAAGCTCAGCATCATTAGGACATCGCTATTCAGTTCAAAGACAACCAACTATTCCCAAAGATTATTCATTTGAGAGAGGAAAGAGTCAATGGACTGACCTAGCTCTTGAAGAAACTATTGTATCTTAGTGGCAAGTTGATATTGATAGCCAAAATCTAGTTTTCTGTGGTATCCCTTTTTGCCAAAAAATCCCAAACTTCTTTTGTAGTATCAAAACTATTCAAAAGGGCACCAATGGAGGGAGTATAAATATTGATTAGCCAAGAGATGATTTTGTGATTGATACTATCCCATTCTTCCAATCTATCAGCATATTTATCAGAAGATTCTTCCTTTTCTTGAGTAGGCTTGACACACTCTCCTGTGATGACTCGCCATAGTTTGTGGCCTTTAAGAAAGCTTTTCATTGCAAGCATCTATAATCCATCATTACCACCATTTAAAACAATGGTGGTAGGATGAGAGACATCGGAATCAGAATTAGATGCCATTAGGATAAAGTGCTGACCTAGTAATGACATAGCCCTTGATTGAATGATGCCTTGGCGCTAACTGGGTGTGAGAGGTAGTGAGATGATTGTTGTATTAGATCGAAATTTATGATGGGAAGAAAGCCAAAGAAAAGTTATAAATTAGGCCCTAAGTTGGAGCTCTGATACCATGATAAAGTAAAGAGTGATAGAGAAGAGGAAATGAAGAGAATGTTGTATTAAGATAAAATTGTGTGTTTACAAGTACATGAGATGCCTTATATAGGTATGGTAAGATATGATAAATGTAGTGGTTGTGGTAGTTTGTAGATGTTGTAAATAAATGTGATTGGTGGATGGTAGAATACATTAGATACAAGAGAGAAAACTCTAAAAATATGAGTTAGTATAGAAAACTCCAGAAATATGAGTTAGTTAGTAGCTATATTTACATTTAACAAGACTAGCATATTAAAAGCATGAAGGCTTTCATTAGTCACCCAACATAGGAGAATCTTTCGAAGGAGCTTTTATGGATCATTATCAGAGGCTAGACATATGGTTAGCTTCCTAACCATACCATGTAGAAAAGATTTTACACATTGATGTGTTTCTGTGAAGAACTTCACCAGGTTTTGATTTGAAGGTTTCTTCACAAATTTGGAGCTCTAGACTTTCCTCTTTATTGTCCTGAATAGGCTACCTAGAGCGAAGTTGAGTAGATTAATAAGCAATTTTTAAAGGAGTTTGAGAGTTTTAGATAGACAAAAATTAATCAAAGCTAATTGAATCAAAATCGTCCTAACTACAGAAAGACCCCAATGCAAACATTTGCTCTATATAAAGAAACTTAAGTAAACAAATAAGATTATTAGAGATATGCACAACAAAAGCAATAACAACTCTTAAAGTAAATTTGTAGTGGATATAAAAAAAGGAATGTACAACGTATAAGATTCATAGTGGTCTAGTAGTAAAGGCTTACGTTCACTATCAATGATATTTTTTCCCTTTAAGTTTTGAAACGTATAAGTAAGTTGATAGAGAGATGTGTTGTTTTTTCCCTTCATGAGTTGGAAACCAATTAGTGTATGTATGTGTGTGTGTGTGTATATAGATAAACCTCCTTTGAGATTTGTAACGGTTGTAGCTACCTGTGAGGACTTATGTTTTTATTCTTAATTTAGTTTATTTTATAATTATTTTGCCCTAGTGTTATTTAATTTTTCTGCGGCTCGTTTAGCGAGAAATAGTGAATACACGTTTTTTTTGAGAAAAATTCGATCCGAGAGTGCAATAATCTTGGAGAATAAAGGATGATCAATAGTAGACTAAGAAAAGTTAATTGAGGGATTACATGTGAGTTAGTTAAAATTAAGCTTTTATCATGCGCGCGTCGATAGTTTCTAGAAAGTCGCACCGCGCGATTAATTAGAGATTTGAGGAATTAATATTAGACTAGTAAGAGTGAGTAATTACAGTGTTAAAGGAAGCATCTTGGAGGATTAGTGCATAAGTGTATCAAACCCGAGAGAAAACGGTGGTACGAAACCCTCGCGTGACAACTATTCAAAGTTGACTTTTCGGCAAATCTTCCTAGCTACTTTTCCCTCCAATCTTCTAAGACAAGCCACAACAATCAAACCCTCATCTCTCTCATCTCTCTCTCCATTTTCGGCCAGCCCTGAAGGAAGAACAAAGGGAAGGAAAAACTTCATCTTCTAACTTCCATTTCACCCACAAATCCTCCACCAAATCACTCACAACTTGGAGTACCACTCTAACTAGGAGCAAGGAGCAATCTTGTGGATTTTCTTGGAGAATTTTCGGTGGAAAAAATCTGATATTCATCTAGGGTTTTGATACGAACCAAGAGACACCATTGCGAACTATTCGAGTTCCCCTAGGACCCGTGACTCAAGCACGAGCTAAGAAGATGAGGGAGGAACTCCAAGGGCTTGTTCGTGAGATACAAGGCCAAGAAATTGTCCCCAAGGTCATTGAGGGACTTGAGCATGAAGGAATGAAAGTCATCCATGTAGTGCACGTCAAAGAGAACCATGCGTGACCCTTCTCTAGTCACATTTGCTGTTTTAGTTAAGTCATTGTAATAAGGGCTTAATGGTCCATAGCCTTACTTTATTTACCTAAGGGATGACCTCATAAGGTTCGGTCAAGCCCACAATTCTTAAGGGCTTAATGGTCCATAGCCTTGCTTTATTTACCTAAGGGATGACCTCATAAGGTTCGGTCAAACCCACAATTCTTAGTCTTATGGAAATAGTCAAGCCTACAATTCTTAGTCTTAGTCAAGCCCACAATTCTAGACTAGTTCCACATTATTTAGTTTTTCATCTCTATGTAAGGCTATAAATAGCCCACACTTCCAACGGTTTTAGGCATTCAATCAATAAATCAGATTTTGAGA
The DNA here is from genome assembly GCF_003713205.1 of Coffea eugenioides. NCBI lineage: Eukaryota > Viridiplantae > Streptophyta > Magnoliopsida > Gentianales > Rubiaceae > Coffea > Coffea eugenioides. The sequence goes on from NC_040040.1 coordinate 36,584,857, forward strand.
GTTTTCTTGATTTTTCCAAGGCTTCTTGAATACCTTAGAATTTCTCTAGGTGTTCGTGACTTATCAATTTAGAATCGAACTAGGTTGTGGCGTCTTCTACCATTATACCAAAGTTCGTTAACCACGTGATTAACGAGTTGAGGTCATCCACTCCAAACTTGGTGTCCTCTTGTCGATCCTGAAGCTAGTCTTTTACGGGTTTCGTCACAAGGTTGTCGACGTTCGTATCAGTTGGTAATCAGAGCTAGTTACGAGGTATCACGTTATATCCCTTTATTTCCTTTTCGAGTCAAGTTGTCCAAAATTCTGTTTTCGTGTTCTAAGTTTGCTATCCGCAATTCCCAGATTTGTTGCATCGTATTCTTGCATTATTTTTCCAGATTTGTCGCGTCATAAACTTGCATCTAGTTGTTGTTAATTGATGTGGTTAGCCTTGTTTGGTCCAGCCTTTTTTTTGTGTCTTATTCTTGATTTTTTTGTTTGTGTTTGTGTCTTGTTTCTATCCTGTTATATCCATTTAATTCCAGTCTTTTGTTCTATTTGATCATCCGAGGTTACTGTTCATCCGAAAAAAATCAGTTTGTAGCAAGGGTTTTAGAGTCCTATCTAGTTGTTACCTTGTGTTCTTGTTGTTTACATACAAAAAAAAAAAATATAGCTGGCTAACCTTACAAAATTCTTGGAAATCTGTCTTGATCAAAACTTGGGTTTCTTGAAGTTCTTGATTGTTTAAAACCACAATCTTGAAGTTCTTGGAACTTTGGTTGGGATTCTTGAAAGCCTCCAGAATTGACCATTGATAAGAAGAACATTCAGCCATGAAATTTGACTCTTGAAAGCCAGCCTTTCTAAGCCACGAAATTTGACTCTTGAAAGCTTCCAAATTTGACCATTGATTGTGATAAATGCCCTCCTAAAAACTGACCATCGAAATATTGGTGTCTAAAAGGCCCCAAGTCAAGTCAATTTCTTTTTTTTTCAGCTTATTCAAGTCAAATTTTCCAACCTATTCAAAGTCAAATTTTCCAACCCGTTCAAGTCAAATTTTCATTCCCAAAAATAACCAAATCAGTTCCAATCTTGATCTTGACCTTAGAATTCGTGGGAACCAGCAAATAGGAAGACTAATCCTTGTTCCAAAGGATTAAGGAAGAAAAGTCAGCCTTGGGTTTCCAAAACAGTCCCACCGCAACACAAATTCCTTTTCCATTCGGATTCCATCTTTGCAACCGTTGGGGAATTTCTATCCAATCATTAATTCTGGAAATTTTTGTGCATCATTAGGTCAGTTTTAAGTGTCATTCTGAATCCTCTAAGTGTCCATTTACCTACCAAAACACTGACCAGAAATGCAGCAACCCGCAGCTCAAAATTCCAGTTTTGGATAGAGTTTTGTCTAGGATCCTTAAAATTCAACTTTGAGTCATTCATTGAGTTGTGGCCAGTCCCTTCATCTTTTGTTCTTTTTCGTTCAAAGTGCTACAATCTTGTGACCCTAGTTGGTAAGTCAATCCACACTAGAAGGAGTTCTAACTTCTTCGAGGAGTTGACCGAGGAGCCTTGAAAACACCTTGGTAGAGTGTTCAAACACGAGAGCGAGAGTAAACATGTGAGGAAGTGTGCGAGATAAACTTTGCTTCTTTCCATTATTATTTTTTTTACCCTATACTTCACCATGGCTAACGAGGGGGGAGCCAAGCTTTTGATCTTAAACTTTTCACAGAAGCAATCAAAGGCGAATTGGGATGCATGATGGACCAAAAACTTGAACTGATGCACCAACACATTGACAGCTTAGAGTTGTCTCATGGAAGCTCCAAAGGCAGCCGTGGAAAGGCTTATGCACATGAGTCTAGCGACTCTAACTCAGACAACAACTATAAGCATAAGCAAAGTAGGTCCAAGCGTGACGCTAGGCCTTCAAATGACCACATTCCGGGCATAAAGATGAAAATTTTACCCTTCCAAGGACGATCAGACCCCGATGCCTACTTAGAGTGGGAGAAACGGATTGAACTTGTCTTCGATTGCAATACTTACTCGGAGGAGCAAAAGGTCAAGTTGTCCGTGGTCGAATTCACCGACTACGTCGTTGTGTGGTGGGATCAACTCTTCACTAGTCGAAGGAGGAGTCGTGAACCTACCATACAAACTTGGACGGAGCTAAGACGACTAATAAGGAAGCGTTTTGTACCAAGTCACTACTACCGTGACTTGTACCAAAAGCTTCAAACCTTCAGCCAAGGAGCACGAAGTGTCGAGGACTATCACAAGGAAATGAAGATACTCATGTTACGGGCAGATATCATGGAGGATCGAGAAGCAACAATGGCACGCTTCTTGAACGGATTAGGCCCAAAATCGCTGATTAAGTGGAGTTACACCACTATGTGGGACTTGGGGACTTGGTGGAGAAGGCCATCAAGATTGAAAGGAGGATTAAGAGGAGGGGTTCGACTCGGAGTTACTCCAACTTTTCACCCTCTTATCCCCGAACTACACCACCAAAGAAAGAGGATAAATGACAGAGTAATTCCACCCCTTCAAGACCGAGGCCGGATATAACTAAGTGGGAGTCTCAGGCAACACCAAAGACTGCCATTCAGTCGAGCATGGGGCGAAATCGAGATACTAGAAACTTCAAATGCCAAGGCCGAGGGCATATTGCTAGCCAATGCCCGAACCAACGCACTATGATCATCTTACCTAATGGTGAGTTTCTCACCGATGATGAAGATGAGAAGGAGGAGTTGCCATCCCTTGAGGAAGAAGAAGAAGCATTGCCCGTCGATGAACGAGTTGGACTCGTTGTCAGACGAGCCTTAGCAACCCAAGTGAAAGCGGCTGACCATGCACAAAGGGAGAACATTTTCTACACCCGTTGCTATATCAAAGGCAAGGTATGTAGTTTGATCATAGATGGAGGTAGTTGTGCTAACGTCGCTAGTGCCTTGATGGTGGAGAAACTAACACTACCCACTCTACGACATCCAACACCTTATCGTTTGCAATGGTTGAATGATAGTGGGGATGTTCGTGTGACCAAGCAAGTCCAAGTACCTTTCCGAATTGAAAAGTATGAGGACGTGGTGTTATGCGATGTGGTCCCTATGCAAGCATGTCACATACTATTGGGGAGACCATGGCAATTCGACAAGGAAGTTACATTCGATGGCATTACCAATAAATACTCCTTCAAGCAAGGCGAGAAGAGGATTGTGCTTGTGCCACTCACTCCTATCCAAGTTCGTGAAGATCAAGAAAGCCTGATCAAGGAGAGTGAGCTTGAGAATGAGAAGAAAAAAATAGAAAAAGCCGAGAGCTCAACAAAAAATGATAAGGCCGAAAAAATTGAGAGGAAAAAGACATATGGTGAGCCGGCCAAAATTGAAAAGAGAGAGAGTGGCAAAATCTATTGATAAAAGCCAATGTAGTAAGAAAAGCTAATACACCCATCTTTGTACTTTTGTGCAAAGAGGTGTTGGTTGTTAGAAGTGATCTTACTAACACTCTACCATCTAGTATTGTCTCTCTTTTGCAGGATTATGAGGATGTCTTCCCCGATGAGATTCCAAATGGACTATCACCAATAAGGGGAATTGAGCATCAAATTGACTTGGTTCCAGGTGCCCCACTTCCTAACAGACCAGCCTACAAAATGGGACCAAATGAGACAAAGGAGCTCCAACGCCAAATCAAAAAACTTCTAACAAAGGGATGGGCACGAGAAAGCTTGAACCCATGTGCGGTTCCCGTCATCTTGGTGCCTAAAAAGGATGGAAGTTGGTGAATGTGCACTGACTGTAGGGCCGTTAATGCAATAACGGTAAAATATCGTCATCCTATTCCTAGACTTGATGATATGTTGATGAGCTATATGGTGCTGTGATTTTCACTAAAATTGATCTAAAAAGCAGTTATCATCAAATTAGGATGAAAGAGGGGGATAAATGGAAAACGGCATTTAAAACCAAACATGACTTGTACGAGTAGTTAGTTATGCCATTTGGACTAACTAATGCACCTAGTACGTTCATGAGGTTGATGAACCATGTACTTCGTCCATTCCTTGGAAAATTTGTAGTTGTGTATTTTGACGACATCCTGATTAATAGTAGGAGTCTAGATGAGCATGTTGAACATGTGAAGCTTGTTCTTGATGTAGTTCGAAGGGAAAAGTTCTATGCTAACCTTAAGAAGTGCTCCTTTTGTACTGATCAACTTGTCTTTCTAGGCTTTGTTGTGAGTAAACAGGGAATCAAAGTGGATGAGGAGAAGGTTAAAGCAATTCGAGAATGGCCTACTCCAAGCACGGTGGGTGAGGTATGCAGCTTTCATAATCCTGCTAGCTTTTATAGACGATTTGTTAAAGATTTTAGTACCATTGCTGCACCTGTAACTGCTGTAATTAAGAAAAATGAGCCATTTGTGTGGGGTGATGCTCAAGAACGTGCTTTTCAAATACTTAAACATCAACTCACACACGCACCACTACTTGCATTGCCATGCTTTGACAAGATGTTTGAAATAGAGTGTGATGCATCTGCGGTGGGTATTGGAGCTGTCCTAATGCAAGAGGGCATACTTTAGTGAAAAACTCAATGGGGCAGCTTTGAACTATTCCACTTATGATAAGGAGTTGTACTCCTTAATCCGTGCTTTAGAAACTTGACAACATTACTTGAGACCAAGGGAATTTGTCATACACACTGACCATGAGTCGCTTAAGCACATTAAGTCACAACACAAGTTGAATAAGCGTCATGTTAGGTGGATTGCATTTATTGAAACCTTCCCTTATGTGATTAAGTACAAAGTGGGGAAAACTAATGTTGTTGCTGATGCATTATCACACCGGTACTCTTTATTCACTCAACTTGATGCAAGGTTGTTAGGATTTGAATTAGTTAAAGAGTTATACACCAATGACCCAGATTTCTCAGGTATTTATGACTCTTATGGTTCAGCAAATCAAGGTAAATTCTACATCCTTGATGGATTTCTTTTCTACCTCAATCGACTGTGTATACCTAACTGCTCTATTCGCTCTTTACTTGTTAGTGAAGCACACGGAGGTGGCTTGATGGGACACTTTGATGTGGCTAAAACTTTAGCTATCCTTCAAGAGCACTTTCATTGGCCAAGGATGAAGCGAGATGTGGAACGAATGGTGGCTAAATGCATCACTTGCCTCAAAGTTAAGTCTAAATTTCAACCCTATGGCCTTTATAGTCCTTTACCTGTACCTAAGGAACCTTGGACCGATATTTCCATGGATTTTGTTTTAGGGTTGCCTAGGTCAAAGAGGGGAAATGATAGCATCTTTGTTGTTGTTGACAGATTTTCAAAAATGGCACATTTTATACCATGTCACAAAACAGATGATGCATCGCACATTGCTGATTTGTTTTTCAAAGAAATCATTAGATTGCATGGCATGCCTAGGACAATTGTCTCTGATAGGGATGTCAAATTTTTGAGTTACTTTTGGAAAACTTTGTGGGGAAAATTGGGTACCAAATTGCTATTTTCTACTACTAGTCACCCACAAACTGATGGCCAAACTGAGGTTGTCAATCGTACACTATCTACACTCTTGCGTGCCATCATTAGAAAAAACATTAGAACCTGGGAAGAGTGTTTACCCCATGTTGAGTTTGCATACAATCGTACGGTGCATAGTTCTACTCATTTTTCACCATTTGAAATAGTCTATGGTTTTAACCCTTTAACACCACTAGACTTATCACCTTTACCTTCTTCTGAGCACATTAACATGGATGGTGCTAAACGAGCAGATTTTGTCAAGAAATTACACGAGCAGGTACGCCTAAACATTGAGCGAAGGATGGACCAAGTTGCTCAACGGGTTAACAAGGGACGCCAACGCGTTGTGTTTGAACCTGGTGACTGGGTGTGGTTACATCTACGCAAGGAAAGGTTCCCAGTCCAAAGGCGCAATAAATTACTTCCCCGAGGAGATGGGCCGTTCCAAGTCATCAAGCGCATCAATGACAATGCTTACAAACTGGACCTACCCGGTGAGTACAATGTGAGCGCTACATTCAATGTCTCTGATCTATCTCCTTTTCTTGCAGACGATAAAGCTGATTTGAGGACAAATCCTTTTGAAGAGGAGGGGGATGATACGAACCAAGAGACACCATTGCGAACTATTCGAGTTCCCCTAGGACCCGTAACTCGAGCACGAGCTAAGAAGATGAGGGAGGAACTCCAAGGACTTGTTCATGAGATACAAGGCCAAGAAATTGTCCCCAAGGTCATTGAGGGACTTGAGCATGAAGGAATGAAAGTCATCCATGTAGTGCACGTCAAAGAGAACCATGTGTGACCCTTCTCTAGTCACATTTGCTGTTTTAGTTAAGTCATTGTAATAAGGGCTTAATGGTCCATAGCCTTGCTTTATTTACCTAAGGGATGACCTCATAAGGTTTGGTCAAGCCCACAATTCTTAGTCTTATGGAAATAGTCAAGCCTACAATTGTTAGTCTTAGTCAAGACCACAACTCTAGACTAGTTCCACATTTAGTTGTTCATCTCTATGTAAGGCTATAAATAGCCCACACTTCCAATGGTTTTAGGCATTCAATCAATAAATCAGATTTTGAGAGTTTTCTTGGTTTCTCCAAGGCTTCTTGAATACCTTAGAATTTCTCTAGGTGTTCGTGACTTATCAATCTAGAATCGCACTAGGTTGTGGCGTCTTCTACCATTATACCAAGGTTCGTTAACCACGTGATTAACGGGTTGAGGTCATCCGCTCCAAACTTGGTGTCCTCTTGTCAATCCTGAAGCTAATCTTTTACGGGTTTCGTCACAAGGTTGGCGACGTTCGTATCATAAGTTCCACTTGCTTTGCCAATGCTCGATTAATTACCTCCCTGTGATGACACTCCGTCAACTGGATCGATATTTAGTCCGTAGAGACTTCACTTACTCATTCCCCGTTCACCATTACGTCCCCCAATGCCGGGCCCGCTCTTCTTTTATATAAGGCAATACTACTCGAGTATGCCAAGCGAGATCTCTCCAATAAATCACGCTTATACACTTTTCCCATGGCTCACCAAACTTGTCGACCAATCCCATGCCGACTCGAGTTGCAAGGTTGGCCGATGAGATTTGGGCGTCCCCGTTACTATCACTGAGAGTCGAGGAGATTCACTTCAATCGACTTATCCAATCATAGCATAAATAATCACTGAATCACTTCACTTAAATTTTCACTTCACGTAATTCACTTTAAGTAATTCAAATACACTTTACTTAAATGAAAACGAGTGCGATAAAGTACACACTCGACTCGACATTTTTAAAATACCCAATCACTAATAACAATTAAGCACGTAACACTTATACATACACTTGACACTCACCAATCAAAAACAAGGAAGTAGTGCCCAAATGAGGGTTTAGGCGTCCATTGTGAGATCCTCTTGAAGGTCCCCTTGGGTGCCTGAGCAAATAATAATTAACTATCACTCACTATCACTTATAAATCCCTTATTAACAAGGAAGATTGTACACTTGTATAATCTAAGAAAATATCATGAAAAAGAGCCTTAATTGCTCAAAATTCAAGGTTCAAAAGTGGCATTTAACAACGCAAGGAAAAACTGTTTTCCCTCAAGAAATCAAGTCTAAAACGGTCATTCAATAGCAAAGGGTAGTGAAGAGTTTCTAAAAACTCAATTCCCTTCAAGTTCAAAAATTTCAGTTTTAAGGAGCAATATTTGAAAAATCGTATCTTACACTCTGTAGGTCGAAAATTGGAAAACTTGGCACCGTTGGAAACTAGTTTCAAAGTAATAAAAGTTCCTAGAAGACACTTTTTCAAGATTCTAAATGGAAAACACTCAAATTTCAGCTTAAAATGGCTGATTCGCACGACAAGACAGTTTCAATCTTGATTTTCGGCAAACTTTAAAAATTCGGCAAAATTCACAGAAAGTGAACTAGCCTCTAAAATTTGTACCTCAATTAGAATTCCAATCAAGGTTTAAAACACATTAAGCAGAACTAGAATTGGAGTTTTGAGCATCAAGATATAGCAGCTCAAAATTGGTTAAAATTAAGGACTGTTCGGTCCATTTTCTAGATTTGGAAGGACAACTTCAGTATCTTGTTTGTATATCAAAACAGTCTTAGAATGACACCAAAATTGGTACAATTCAACTTCTATAGGAGGAATACTCCTCTATCAAATTTCATTTGAAAATTCACACGGGAAGGCAGTTAACAAAACTACCAAAGTTTAAGGAATTTTCAAAGCAAATCTGTTTTCTTGCTTCCGTTTTCTCTTTCAAACATTTGGTCCAATGAAATCAACTCAAATCTGACTCATTTGTGAAACAAAGGTCTAAGAAACATCTAATATACATTTGGTAGGTGATTGGTATCAAAATTTTCAAAACAACAAGTCCCAAGTCAAGCTAGGCCATTCCGCTAACCAAAATTAGGGTTTTCCAGATTCGGTACAGTTCGGGAATTGGACTATATCTCACTCAATTCAACTTGAAATTGAACATGGTTGATGACGTTGGAAACTACATTCAACAGGCTACATTTCATCAAAAGAAGTCATTTTGAAATTCAGTTGGCAAGTAAGATAAAATGGAGCCACAAATTGCAGCTTCTACAATTTTCTCGGTTGCACTGAAAGAACAGGGCAGTCGACTTTGATCAGTCACTACAGATGACTCACTTTGAATTAAAAGGTGCATGATACACCATTAGAAAACTACAGATGTCTATTTTCAAATGCCACAAAAGGCACTTGATTTCAACTTCTGAGCAGAGAGTTATGATCGTTCAAAGATACTCTGTCTAGAACACCCGAACACAGTTTTCCAGATTTGTACCATTTCGAAATTTCAACTTTTACCCAACAAATTCACATGATTTTTGGTGAAAAATTTCCACACATCCTACACAACATATCTACATCATATTCAAGGTCATTTGAGGATCAAAATTTCGGATTAAGTCTTCGAGAAAAACATGGCAGAATTCGGCCTCTTCCTATACAATCTTCCTTTGGTTTTCCTTTCATTTTTCCAACTTATATCCACTTGATTAACACATAATTAACACCAACAACACTCATAATCACCATATCAGTCCAATATATCCATTGTGGGATTTCATAGAGCCCACTCCAACATTTAAACTCAATCCACAACAATAACCATGAAGCTACAAGCTTCCTAGCAAAATTTAACCAACTAGAACTAAGATTAAGTGACCAGATGATTACCTTCTACTCCTTTGTGTAAAATCAGAAATTTTTGTCCCAAAACTCCTAAGAAAAACCGGCAAGAATGAGGTCCTCCACCAAGGGCAAGTGAATCTCCAAGTGTTTGTGAGTTTGTGTGAGAAATTTGGAGTGAAATGGAAGGTCAAATGAGGTGAAATGAAGAGAGACTCTTCTCCTTCTTCTTTACTTGAGGATGGCCGACCCTTGAGGATGAAAAGAGAGAGAAAAGGCTGATCAAAGAGGCTTCTTGGAGAAGCTTGATGGTTGGTGGTTCAAATTTAAGCAAAAGTCAACTTTGAATAGTGTTTCCCGCGTGGGCGTTTCGTGTCCGTTTTCTCTCGAGTTTGTTTCATTTGTGCACTAAACCTCTAATGCATTTCCTTTAACACTATTATTATTCACTCTTAATATTCTAAAATAAATTTCTAAAGTCCTTCTATTAGTCGCGCGCGTGGAAACGCGAACTTCCGACTCGCGCGCGATAAAGTGCAATTTCTAAGAAATTCTTGTAACGATAATATAACTAACCAATACTAGGGTAATTAATCATAAAATAACTATTTTAAAACTAACGCATGAGTCCTCAAATCTCCAAGGTCACTATACTCTCAAATCGAATATTGCCTCCAAACGCGTATTCACTGAATTTCGCTAAACGAGCTTCCAAAAATTAAATTTATTAACAGGACATTTTAAAAATATATGCAAGTCATAGTTCCATGTAAATGGTTTTAAAAGGGTTGAAATAAATTTTTCGGAGAAAACGGGTGGATAAATATTTAAATAAGCCAATAATATGAGTTTAAAATAAGTACATTTTTGGGTCCTCACAGGCACGGTCCTCTCCGTCATGATTTTCAGGAAGCTGTACCTGGCCTTGACCCTGTTGGTTGACCATTTGTTCTAACAAATCAGCCATTCGCTGTATGGCTGCAGCTACTTGGGTCTCGGCTTGTCTATTTGCATTTTCATTGGTTACCCCTTCGATTCTTTGTTCTCGTCCTTTACCCCCACCTCGACCACGGGTCTCCATTTAATTTTTATATAACTTCTATAATTGGGAACAAAATATGGTACGAGTTTAAAGCATTGAAAATTATAAAAAGGCACGAAATAACGAAAATATCAAAATATGATACACTAAACTATATACATATATATACAATTCACGCCAAAAGTATACACATATCAATCCACATAACAACCAACATCAAACCAATACAAAATGATGTGTGCACGGATGGCGAGATGGATGGCGGCCTTGACTCAAGGCTTTCATAGAGACCTTGAAGGTTTGAAGAATGTTAATCCAGTTACCTACGCATTGATCCAAGCCCACGAGGAGCCAAGTGATGGTTGTTAGTTTGGGCTCTAGCCCGCTAGTTAGTCTTTGTAGTGTTTCCAATTAAAGGGAGTCGGCCAACTGTTGGGCCTTTTTAGTCTTGAGCAGTCAAGTTATTGCTTGGATTAGTTACTAGTTGTAGGGCTTGTTAAGTCATGGATTCGACCCACCTTGTCCAAGGCCTGGCCGAACCTTTATTTTCATTTTACTAGCATTAGGGTTTCGTTAGTTTGCCTATATAAAGGCTTGCTTTGTAAGCATTAAAGGTAGACTCGATTGATTAATAAAATTGTTTTCTTTCGATTTTCTTCTTGTGAGAATTTCGTTCCTTACTTGCTTTTGGCAAGGGTTCTTGAGCAATCTCGTGTTGTCCTTGATTGTTCGTCCGACCTATCCACTTGAGTATTCATCTCGATTGGAGTCGTCGTTCTACCACCTTAAACCAACTCGTATCGTCCGTGTTGATTTTAGGTCCCGCAATCCAAGCGTTGGGCAACCTTGCTAGATCCTTGGGCAAACGTGCTACGTGTCTCGAAACGTGTTGATCGAGGACCGTATCAGTTGGCTTCAGAGCTTAGGTGGAGGTATCTTTCGTTATATCCTTGTTTTTCGTAGTTGTGTCGTAGGATTTTTGTGTTTTGTCCGCTGCCTTGTTAATCACTGTTCATCGTATTGTTCACCGACACTGTTCACGTTACTGTTCATCTACACAAAATCTGTTGGTGTGTTATCTCTTTTGTGTTTGTGTCTAGTTTGTTGATAATTTCTGTCCAAAATTTGTCGTAAGGTTCTTGGTCGTTAGTCATCACTTGAGCAACAAGAAAACAAGTGGGGCGGCGGCTAGGGTTTTGTTTGCGCTAGGGTTTCTTTGTTTCAAATCTGTCCAAGTATTGCTTGCTTCATCCAAGTTGTTTACTTATTTTTCAAATCTGAATTTTGGTAAAACTTGTTGGTATTTGTGAATCTTGAAGAGAACCTACAAGAATCTTGAGTTTCTTGAATTTCTTGACCACAATCTTGAAGTTCTTGAAGTTCTTGATAACTTACTTGAGAGTTCTTGAAGGATCTTGAGGATCTTGAAGGTTTCTTATGTGATTGAATTGGCCGAACACAAATCTGGAAAAACAATAGTCCATTCGGTCAAATCTTTGTGTTGTGTTGGTTTGTTACAAGTAAAAAAAAAAGGGAACAAAACAGAAACGAAAAAAAAAAAGAGAGAAGGAAGGATCGGTTGGCAAAACACAACAAGAGAGGAAAAAATAAAGGGAAGGCAACCGAATTGTGGGAAAGAAATTTTTGATTTGTGCAATCCTTGTTGGGTTAGAATTTGGAAGTTTCTAAAAGTTGTTTCAAGAAGGAAACCAAATCTGATTTGTAGCTTTCTTGGGTTAGAATTTGGAAGTTTCTAAAAGTTGTTTTTAAGAAGGGAACCAAATCTGATTTGTAGCTTTCTTGGGTTAGAATTTGGAAGTTTCTAAAAGTTGTTTTTAAGAAGGGAACCAAATCTGATTTGTAGCTTTCTTGGGTTAGATTTGGAAGTTTCTAAAGGTTGTTTCAAGAAGGAAAGGTTTTCTAAAGGGTTTCCAAAACTAACTTGTTTCCAAAATCAATTAGGAAACTAAGTGGACAGCTTAGGTAACTCTTTTATTTCCACTTGGACACATTCATTCATTTTAGGAAGCTAGGGTTTCATTCTTCCTTTGTTCACACTAGCGCCTCTTCCATTGCTGCCCACGGTTAAAAACCTTCCAAAACCGTGCATTACTCCACTCTTTTTGCATCCGCATTTGCGTTTTTACCTCTTGATTACTCTTGTGGAAAGTGTGGTGACAATTACTGGATTTTTACGGCATTTCTCAATTACTTGGTCCAACAAGTAAGGAATTTTGGTAAGCTTATTTGAGTGCTTTGAGTGATACACGAGTGATGAGCACATACACGTGAGCTTGTGTGTCGTGAGGAATCTCCTTTTCTTGGCTAACCCTTTTGGAAGGTCACGTAATCATGCCTAGGGGAGTTGCCCCTTACTCATACAACCAAGAATTCTTGGTGAATGAGTCTCTCAAGAGGAGGGGTTCCAAGCGGCCTACTCCCAAGTACTCTAGTACCATGGACTCTAGTTCACAACATGAGTTTCGTTCACTCCGGGAAGAGATGGAACGTTACCGTGCTTCGTGTGTATATGAAAGGTATAAACGAGATTGTGATGAGTATGAGAAGGAGCAAAGAAGTTTGCGCGGAGCATCTAAATCGAGGTCAACCGCCAGCAAACGAGATTCATCAAAAAAATACCTTGACAATCAAGACAAGGAGTTCGAGAATTCTCGAATTGAGTCAAAGCTTCATGAAACGAAGGATAAATTCCGAAGTTGGACTAAAGCATTGGTTGATTCTATGATGGAAAGACTTAGCCAAGTGTGGGATTCCCACTTGGAGCAACTTAATCATGTGTCGACCGGTGGTAATAAAGGGAAAATTCATCCTAGACCCTCGTTGATTGAAGAGCCATATATGAATGAGTTGCAGCCGCGCCATGCACATGAGCTAGACAATGAAAATCCAAACTCAAGTGCAATGACTGAACAAATGTCCAAGAAGAATGAAGTGGGAAAAGGCAAGAATAATTTGGCCTTATTGATGAGTAAAGAGGAGGAGTTGGCCATGTTCGCAAAAGTTGAAAGTGTGGACGTTTTGTTTGCTAACAAGCTAACATGTGTTTTGTTTAGTACCTCTTCTTTTGTGCAGATTAAACTAAGTCAAGTAGAGTTGGTCATGGCATGTTCCATTCCCAAGTCACTTGGACACTTTGCGAGTTTCCATGGAGTTCGTCTTCGAGGAGCTAAATCTCTTTGACCTCAATTCATAGAACCATGTCAACTCAAACCTGTCCACACCATTGGAGGATTGATTAGAGCTCATCTTAAAAGGGAAATTCCAGATTCTACTGCTTGTTCTCTACCTATGATTCATTCACTCACCTTTGCCTTATTTTGAGCATGTTACTAGCACTAACTCTTGTTGCTCTCATGTAGGTGTTGATGAGAAGTGTAAAGGACTAGCACTGGAATCTCAAGTTGAATCAATTGGTGGAAGGAATATTGAAGTGTCAAAGGGAGTTTTCTCATTTAAATCTTGTGCTACACCTTCTTACCATCTAGCTAATAATGTCCCATTAGTTTTTTACTCGATTTCTGAATTGTTTCGAGTTAAAGGCTATTTTGTTTTTGTAGGTTGTAACGCTGTCCAAAATTTTCCAACTATGATTAGAGACTTGCAACCCGATTTCGTGCCTATTCCTGCTAAAAGTGGTGCACGTTCGTGCTTCTTCACATGTCCAAAAGCTGATCACCATGAGCTTACTTTACCAACTCCAACTTGCACAAATTCATGCGATCCGTATGGAGTGCGTTTCACTTCATTGCTGCCACTTATGTCGGGTGATGCCCAGAAATGTGTCAATCAAGATCCGAATATTGGTCTTACCTCGCTAGTTCGTGCTTCTAGGGAAGTGCGACCCGATTGGTTCAATGTTCCACGTCCAGATAGGCAAGTTGTGCCATATCAGCGACAACCAGGTGACAATATGACAATTCATGGCCGAATGCTGATTAGAGAGCTTTGGATTGCTAACTGGAATTTTCACGAGCCTTACACAAGCTCTTTCCTATCTTGGCGCATGTCCTTGTTTGAGAGCCTCATGAAGCTGACCAAACAGCATTTAACTTGGCTCGCGACCTTTCATTTGTTCCCAACGTGGCTGACCTCCAAGCGCACTGTCGATTTGAGGTGTCACACTACTAACTCTTGTTAGTATCATCCATCTCCATCCAGATTTGAGGACAAATCCTTGTCAAGAGGAGGGGACTGATGTGTGCACGGATGGCGAGATGGATGGCGGCCTTGACTGAAGGCTTTCATAGAGACCTTGAAGGCCTGAAGGATGTTAATCCAGTTACCTACACATTGATCCAAGCCTACGAGGAGCCAAGTGATGGTTGTTAGTTTGGGCTCTAGCCCGCTAGTTAGTCTTTGTAGTGTTTCCAATTAAAGGGAGTCGGCCAACTGTTGGGCCTTTTTAGTCTTGAGCCGTCAAGTTATTGTTTGGATTAGTTACTAGTTGTAGGGCTTGTTGAGTCATGGATTCGGCCTACCTTGTCCAAGGCCTGGCCGAACCTTTATTTCCTTTTTACTAGCATTAGGGTTTCGTTAGTTTGCCTATATAAAGGCTTGCTTTGTAAGCATTAAAGGTAGACTCGATTGATTAATAAAATTGTCTTCTTTCAATTTTCTTCTTGTGAGAATTTCATTCCTTTACTTGCTTTTGGCAAGGGTTCTTGAGCAATCTCGTGTTGTCCTTGATTGTTCATCCGACCTATCCACTTGAGTGTTCACCTCGATTGGAGTCGTCGTTCTACCACCTTAAACCAACTCGTGTCGTCCGTGTTGATTTTAGGTCCCGCAATCCAAGCGTTGGACAACCTCGCTAGATCCTTGGGCAAACGTGCTACGTGTCTCGAAACGTGTTGATCGAGGACTGTATCACAAAACGTGTTAGTTCATGAGCACACCGGCTCCAAAAAGAGTCAACAAAATAGGTCAGAGTAACGGCCCTAGCAGAAATCCCTTACAGAGCCCATAGAGTCTATCCCATCCATCGGCCTCGCGCCCCCAACCCTAGGTGGCGCCTCTGCAGCCACATCCAAAAGAACCTCACAGTCTCGCATAATACCACGGTCTCTCTCTCTCTCATCTGCCCCTTCAAAGCAAAGAGGTGGCGGTGGGTCTCCTCAAGCTGACGATCGAGAGTATACGTCCGCTCCTCCTCAACTCGTAACCCTGCCTCGGAGTCACACAGGCGCATGGCCTGTCCATGGCCCACTCCTCTGGCCTCCTCCAACTGTGCCCTCAGAGTGTCAACCCTCTTACCTAGGCGACGACGCTCGTCATCTATAACCATAACAACCTCATCAGGGTATCCATAAGTATGTCGGCACTCACACGATCGATTCATCCGACTGAAGGGAGAATATAACATATAGGGTTCCCCGACCCTCCTCTGATATCTAAGGACTCGTCGACGCACCACCTGGTTCCCCGGTCCACCTACACTCTTGGCTCTTACTTCGGCATCGCTAGGTCCACCGGTATCGTTAGATCCACCAGCCTCCATACCTACACAACAAAACATCATTTAATCAGTTCTCCGGCATTTCATCTTAATCAATACGATTCAACTTAAAGGCAATCGAATACTTATATGTCCTATAACATATTTTCCAACTACCTAAATCCTCTAACCTAGGCTCTCTGATACCACCTGTGACGATCCCACCGTACCCAGAGGCGTACCAAAGGGTTTAGCAGATCGCCTGCCTATTTCGCGCCAGGACTAGATACTTAAAAATGAGAAAATAGACTTCACGCAAAAAAGAGTTCCATTTACACAATTACGTCTTCAAAAGTTGCATAAACTAATACATTAAGTCATACACACCACTAGTTGATGTGTGCACGGATCTTAGCCCAAGTAATTACCCAGTTCAAGTTCCATTGGGTCCAGTCACACGTGCACGGGCCAAGTGCTTCAAGGAGTCACTCCAATCCCTTGTGCGTAATGTCCAAGACCAACAAGAAGTCCATAGGGACATTGAAGGCTTGGAAGGGGATAATCAAGTTGTCTACACGATGATCCAAGCCCATGAAGAATCAAGTGGGCCCCAAGTGGGATGGCCGACTAGGCCTTAGGCCTTAGTGCTAGGTTTCAATTGTTTAGAGTTGGATTAGATTGTTTTATTGAGTCATGGGTCGGCCCACCTTGTCCAAGGAGTGGCGCAAACCTCCTTAGCTATTTTCCTTAGGTTTTCATTAGCCCTTAGCCTATATAAAGGCTCACTTTGTACCGTTAAAGGACACACAATTTTCATAATAAAATTCTGATTTGCTTCTCTTCAATTATTGAGAGCAGTCGAACCTTTCACTTGCTTTGGCAAGGGTTCTTGAGCAATCTCGCGATTGTCCTTGATTGTTCTACCGACCTATCCATTTGAGTATTCACCTCATTTGGAGTCGTCGTTCTACCACCTTAAACCAACTCGTATCGTCCGTGTTGATTTTAGGTCCCGCAATCCAAGCGTTGGACAACCTCGCTAGATCCTTGGGCAAACGTGCTACGTGTCTCGAAACGTGTTGATTGAGTACCGTATCAGTTGGCTTCAGAGTTTAGGTGGAGGTATCTTTCGTTATATCCTTGTTTTTTTCGTAGTTGTGTCGTTAGGGTTTGTGTTATTTCCGCTGCATTATTCAAAAAAAAAATTTGTCCATGTCGTTTTTGTTCCTTGTGTCGTGCATGCTGTTCGTGTTGTCGAGTCTTGTTTCTAATCTGTCTGTCATTATTGCGTCTTGTTGTCCAAAAAAAAAGAAGAACAAAATTCTATCCGTGTAGTCTTTACGTGTTGCTGCAATTTGTTCTAGTTGTTGGGCGAAGGTTGCTCATCAAGTCTGCCCGTAGCCTTGCTCGTTGTTTGTGTCAAATCTATCTTGGTTGTTAGTCATCACTTGAGCAACAAGAAAACAAGTGGGGCGGCGGCTAGGGTTTCGTTTGTGCGGCTAGGGTTTTTCTTCGTCCCAAATCTGTCCAAGTTCTTTGTGAGTCATCCAAGTTGTTTCACTTAATTTTCAAATCTGATTTGTGGTTAAATTAGTTGGTACTTGTGAATCTTGAAGAGAACCTACAAGAATCTAGGATTTCTTGAATTTCTTGATTGCTATCTTGAAGTTCTTGATAATTATCTTGGAAGTTCTTGTAAGAACTTAGAGTTCTTGATCGCTGATTGTGGGGAAGATAGAGGGCTGACCAGATTTTGGTTTTGATCCATTCGGCCAAGTGCTTATGACGTTTGTTAAGTAAAAAAAAAAACAGAAACGAAAAGAAAAGAAAGAAAGCCATTCGGGTGGCAAGAGCAAAAAAAAAAAAAACAAGAGAGGAAAGTTGAATTTTATTGCCAAATCAGTTTCTTACAGTGTGCTTTATACCCCAAAAACAGAAAATTCAAACAAAAGGAAAAGTACTCAAAAGTTTTGATCCACCACCTCTTGGAGTTCTTGAATTTCTTGTTTCTTGGGAGCTTGTTTCACCCTTCGAGTAAACATCTTTTTGTACTCCCTTGCGGTGGTGAAGGGTTTCCTTGGTTTTGGAGTGAATTTCTTGGGAGCTTGAGTAGGGTTGTGTGCATCACTTTGTTGGTTCTCCATTGTTGTGAGAGAGGACCGAAAATTATCTTGAGGGGTTGTACAAAGGAGGCCAAATCCGAATCTGGTCTTGAGTGTGTGAGAGTGTTGGATTTGCTTGGGGGTTTTATAGAGTCCCAACCGACTTAGTAAAGGGAATTGGGAAGGAGAACAATCTGAATTTTTGGTTGGAGGAGTTGGACACCAAATCTGATTTGCAATTCTTGGAAAGGAATTTGGAAGCTAATAAAGTTGTTCAAGAAAAGGTTTTTCTAAAAGGTTTCCAAACTAACTTGTTTTCCAAAATCAATTAGGAAACTAAGTAGATAGTTTGGATAACTCTTTTGTTTCCACTTGGACACACTCCTACGTTTTAGGAACGCACTCCTTCATTTTAGGAAGCTAGGGTTTCATTTGTTCTTGTTCACATTAGCACCTCTTCCATTGCTAGGTCCCAAAAACCGTGCATTCTTGCTTCCTTTTGCATCCGTTTTGTGTCTCGCCTTATTGATTAATTGTGTGGATAATTGGTGACATTTATTGGACTTGTGTGGCATTTCTCAACTATCTAATCCAACAGGTAAAGGTAATTGGTAAGATCCTTCGAGTGCTTTGAGTGAACATACGAGAGTGAGTGAAACACTAAGGAAGTGAAGTAAGGTTCTATTTGCTCTATTTTCTTGTTCACTAACCTTTTGCAGGACTAAGAGAGTGACATGGAGCAAGCTCAACCAACCAATGACTACTCATTGATGTTCACGGCCATGAAGAATGAGCTCAGGCGAATTGCACACTCGTTTTGATGAGCTATCCAAGAGTCTCACGAGGGACTCTCGTTCCAGATCGCACAACAGAAGTAACTATGGCACCAAAGGGTCACATAGTGATGAAAATTCGGCCAGTGAGGATGAGGAAAGGGCCGAGAGACCAAGGAGGGATACACCCAAGAATGAGATCAAGGGACTTAAGATTCAAGTCCCTACATTCCAAGGCAAAAGCGACCCTGAGGCTTACTTGGAATGGGAAGGCCGCATCGAGATGGTCTTCGACTGTTATGACTATAGCGAGGAACAAAAGGTGAAGGTTGCTACCGTTGAGTTCACCGACTACGCCTTAGTTTGGTGGGAGAATGGGAGAACCACGAGTCCGAATTTGGCGAGAACTCAAGGCATTGATGCGCAAGAGATTTGGTCCTAGCTACTACAACCGCAATCTCCACTCCAAACTTCAAACCCTCACTCAAGGCAACATGAGTGTGGAGGACTACTACAAGGAGATCGAGATGGTCATGATGAGGGCGAACATTCAAGAAGATAGTAAAGCGACCATGGCAAGGTTTCTTAGAGGTCTCAACCCTGACCTTCAAGAAGCCTTGGAGCTCCAACATTACTTGGACATGCATGATCTTCTTGAACTAGCCATCAAGACCGAGAGGGGAAAGAAATTGAGGCGAGGGGCCCGTATCTTTCAAACTTCCAACTCGACTTCATGGAGGGACAACCAACCACGGAGAATGGCCCACAAAACTGGAAATTCGGCTACACCAACTTCATCTAGCCGAATTCAAGGTAATGCTCCTAACTTAAATTCCCATTTTACCCCTAACAAAGTTGTTGATGCATTCAGATCCACTTCTAAGGCACCTCATGAGACTCCTAAGCCTAGGAGTAGAGATATCAAGTGCTTCAAGTGCCAGGGGTTTGGACATATCCAGTCCCAATGTCCAAACCAAAGGATCATGTTAGTCTCTCACAATGGAGAGATCGTGTCCGATGACGATGATTGTGAGGATATGCCTGGATTGATCAAGGGCGATTGCTTGGAGGATGACTCGGCTGAGGAAGAATGCTCTCCTACTCAAGGGGAAATAGGGTGTTTGGTGGCATGGCGAGTGCTAACCGCCCGAGTCAAGGAGGACGAGCAATTGCAAAGGGAAAACTTATTTTACACTAGTTGTAAAGTAAGTGATAAAGTGTGCAGCCTCATCATTGATGGTGGGAATTGTACCAATGTGGCAAGTTTACTCATGGTTGAAAGTTCGGGCCTTCCTACCACTAGACATCCACATCCATACCGCCTCCAATGGCTAAGTGAAGAAAGTGAGGTACGTGTCTACAAACAAGTATGTGTTCCTTTTTCAATTGACAACTACATTGACGAAATTATGTGTGATGTTGTCCCTATGTATGCGACACATGTCATTCTAGGAAAATCTTGGCAATTTGATAAACATGTCACATTTGATGGTAGGGCAAACAAGTACACTCTTTTGCACAATGGTAAACGCATGGTCCTAACACCACTCACACCTGCACAAGTGTATGAGAACTAACTTAAATTGCAAAGGGAGTGTGAATTGGACAGCCAAAAGAGGAAACAAAAGGCGGCCGACCCTGGCAAATGCTCCACTTCTACAAGTGAGTAATCGACCAAGGGTCAAGTGAGCACACCTAGTGTCACACATGACCATTCACTCATTAAACCCACCACTAGGAAGCAAAACATGATCATTAAGGCTAAGGATGTTAGAAAGATTGTAAATTCTGATCAGCCTATATTACTCATGATTTGCAAACACGTGCTCCTAGATGTTGTTGAGCTCGACAAGGCATTGCCTTCAAGTATAGTTGCTCTTTTGCAGGAATTCGAGGATGTGTTCCCTGATGAGGTCCCTGATGGCTTACCACCCATTCGAGGGATTGAGCACCAAATAGACTTGATTCCTGGAGCACCACTACCCAACAAACCGGCTTACCGCATGGGTCCTGAGGAGACAAAGGAGTTTCAAAAGTAAGTTGATGACCTATTAGGTAGGGGTTGGGTAAAAGAGAGCCTGAGTCCTTGTGCTGTGCCAGTAATACTTGTCCCTAAAAAGAATGGTACCTGGCGCATGTGCACTGACTGCCGAGCCGTTAATGCTATTACTGTTAAATATCGTCATCCCATTCCTAGACTAGATGATATGCTTGACGAACTTGATGGTGCTGTTATTTTCACTAAAATTGATTTAAGGAGTGGCTATCATCAAATTAGAATGAAAGAAGGCGATGAGTGGAAAATGGCTTTCAAAACCAAACATGGTCTTTATGAGTGGCTAGTCATACCCTTTGGTTTGACTAATGCCCCTAGCACATTCATGAGATTAATGAACCATGTTTTGAGACACTTCATTGGGAAGTTTGTGATTGTTTACTTTGATGACATTTTGATATATAGTCGAAATGAGCATGAGCACATGGAGCATTTGAGATTAGTTCTTAATACACTTCGAGAGACGCGTTTATACGCCAACCTTAAGAAGTGCACCTTTTGTACTAATGAGCTTGTGTTTTTAGGCTATGTTGTGAGTTCACAGGGCATCAAAATAGACGAGTCCAAGATTGAGGCCATCAAGCAATGGCCAACTCCAACATCCGTCCCTGAGGTGCGTAGCTTCCATGGATTGGCGGGTTTCTACTGGCGATTTGTCAAAGATTTCAGCACCATTGCTGCTCCATTGACCGCCGTGACAAAGAAGAATGATAAATTCCATTAGGGAGAAACCCAAGAACAAGCATTCCTTACCCTCAAGGACAAACTCACACATGCACCTGTTTTAGCATTACCAAATTTTAACAAGACTTTTGAAATTGAATATGATGCTTCTGGTGTAGGTATTGGCGCTGTTCTCATGCAAGACAAGAGGCCTTGTGCCTTCTTTAGCGAGAAACTGGGGGGTGCTGCCTTGAACTACCCCACGTATGACAAGGAGTTCTATGCACTAGTGAGGGCTTTGGAGACTTGGCAACACTACCTCCGCCCTAGGGAGTTCGTGATACACACTGATCACGAGTCATTGAAGTTTCTCAAGGGGCAACCAAAATTGAGTAAAAGGCATGCCAAATGGGTAAGCTTCATTGACACCTTCTCTTATGTCATTAAGTACAAAACTGGCAAAACGAATGTGGTAGTTGATGCCTTATCACGTAGACATTCCTTGCTTGTTTTTCTTGATGCTAAGTTGTTAGGGTTTGAAATGATTAAGGAACTCTATGCACATGATCATGATTTTGGTGACATATATGCTACTTGTGTTAAGAACCTGCATGAAAAATACTTTTTGCATGATGGATTTCTATTCCATGTGGATAAGTTGTGTGTGCCTAATTCTTCTATCCGTGATCTTTTGGTTAGAGAGGCACATAGTGGTGGTCTCATGGGGCATTTTGGTGTTGTTAAGACTTTAGCAATGTTGAAAGAACACTTCTATTGGCCCCATATATGTAGCGATGTTGAGCGGTTGGTAGATGTGCCACTTGTCACAAGGCCAAGTCTAAAACAAACCCATATGGCGTGTATATCCCATTGTCCATTCCACATCATCCTTGGGTAGACTTGTCTATGAACTTTATCTTGGGACTACTTAGGTCACCAAGGGGTAATGACTCCATCTATGTGGTTGTTGATAGATTCTCAAAGATGGCTCATTTCATCCCTTGTCACAAAACTGATGATGCATCTCACATTGCTAACTTGTTCTTTAAGAAAATTGTTCGTTTACATGGTATGCCTCAAACCATTGTTAGCGATAGAGATGTGAAATTTTTAAGTTATTTTTGGAAGACTTTGTGGGCCAAGCTTGGCACTAGATTGTTGTTTTCCACCACAAGTCATCCACAAAGCGACGAACAAACTGAGATTGTCAATCGCACACTTGGTACATTACTCAGGGCTTGATTAAAAAGAATCTTAAATCTTGGAAAGAGTGTTTGTCACATGTTGAATTTGCTTATAATAGAACTGTTCATAGTACAACACACTACTCACCATTTGAGATCGTTTATGGCTTTAACCCCCTGACCCCCCTTGATCTGGCACCCTTACCTTCCTCTGAGCACACAAGCTTAGATGGGAAAAAGAAGGCTAAATTTGTACGCAGGTTACATGAGGCTGTTCGAACCAACATCGAGAGGCGTACTCAGCAATACATCCAGCAAGCTAACAAGCATCGTCGTAAGATGATTTTCGAACCTGGAGATTGGGTCTGGTTGCACTTAAGGAAGGAGAGATTTCCTAAGAAACGCCAAAACAAGCTGTCCCCACGAGGAGATGGACCCTTTCAAGTGTTCCAATGAGTCAATGACAATGCCTACAAATTGGAGCTACCTGGGGAGTACAATGTTAGCGCGACCTTCAACGTCACGGACTTGAGTCTGTTCCTTAAGGAAGAGGATCCAGATTTGAGGACAAATCATTTTCAAGTGGAGGGGACTGATTTGTACACTGACCTTAGCCCAAGAAATGACCCAGTTCAAGTTCCATTGGGCCCAGTCACACGTGCACAGGTCAAGCGCTTCAAGGAGTCACTCCAAGCCCTTGTGCGGAATGTCCAAAACCAACAAGGAGTCCATAGGGAACATTGAAGGCTTGGAAGGGGATAATCAAGTTGTCTACACGATGATCCAAACCCATGAAGAATCAAGTGGGCCCCAAGTGGGATTGCCGACTAGGCCTTAGGCCTTAGTGCTAGGTTTCAATTGTTTAGAGTTGGATTAGATTGTTTTATTGAGTCATGGACCGACCCACCTTGTCCAAGGAGTAGCCGAACCTCCTTAGCTATTTTCCTTAGGTTTTCATTAGCCCCTTAGCCTATATAAAGGCTCACTTTGTACGGTTAAAGAACACACAATTTTCATAATAAAATTCTGATTTGCTTCTCTTCAATTATTGAGAGCAATCGAACCTTTCACTTGCTTTGGCAAGGGTTCTTGAACAATCTCGCGATTGTCCTTGATTGTTCTACCGATCTATCCACTTGAGTATTCACCTCGTTTGGAGTCATCGTCCTACTACCTTCAGTCAATTCGTGTCATCCGTTTTGGTATAAGGTTCCGCAATCCAAGCGTTGGACAACCTCACTAGATCCTTGGGCAAACGTGCTACGTGTTGATCGAGGACCGTATCACTAGTACCAGAAAGTAAACCCTATCGAAGCTACAAACTATAACCGCCACAATAAATATATACATCTTAGTAGTCAACTTACATCAAGTATAAAGACAAAATCAACTATTCTACAAACCAAAAGTCACCTATACTATACACCTTCCCGAACGATACCCGCGTCGGCCCCTGCTAAGGAAAATAAATAGAATGGGATAAGCTATATGTTTAGTGAATAATCGGGGATAAAAACGTAAAATCACATCCAAATAAACATGTAAACCAAGATATTTCGCATCAATAAACAAAAATGTAACATCACAATGGTAGGATACAAGTGGCTTCAAAGCCAGTTCAATTTCTCGAACTTGACCACCTGTTGACACTCCGTCAACCAAAATACTCATAGTCCGTAGACTCCACTTACTTTTCCCGTTCACCTTATCACCTCCCGCTGGCCAACCCACAGCACACAGCAGCTCGAGCAAAAGCAAAATCACTTTGCTTTAACAAAGGACAAAATCCCAAGGTTAACATAGAATTGACTCCAACCAAGCCCCGGCCGGTTCGAATAGTCCGTCTACCCTTGGAATCAGATTGGAACCAAGCTCTGAGATATCCAATCTCTCAAGAAAGGGTATCTCTCAAAAAAGTACTCATCAAAATACTCAAATCATGTAATCACCCCAATAGCACACAGCACAAGGGGGATACTCAACACAGGGCATGTATTCTCGCGTATTAAATCAAGAACAGAGAATGGATTTAGGTCGAGTGAGATAAAATACACCCTCGCCTAAGTACCCATTTAACATATACAAAGCACTTTGATAATTTATCACATAAACAAACCCAAGTACTCACCCAAAATAACTAGCACGCAAATCAAGGCAATTTATACGGGTCCACCTACTCCGTCCGGGTCGTCACTGCCTATGATAGAAGATCATACTCAACTATCAGTCAAACAACCATCACAATGGAAATAAGGACTAAAATGGTCAAAACGGCAAAAAGGGTAAAGAAACGCATGCGCACTTAGTTTTGGCAATGAAGCAATTAAAACTTTGGAATTCCCATTTGAGTCGAAAAGACAAGGAAAACGTATTTCTATTGGTCGCTACTTTCACTTTTCCCAAGGGTACGAGTTTCGGCCAAATTCTAGCTTATATACCTCTATGAAAGAAGACTCGAATACCCTAGACAATTCAAATTCAATTCATCCTCAAATCTTTGCTCAAGTCGCGAGTATATCCACCAAGCCCTCGAGTGAAAATTTGGGCGGCATGCCCTTTGTATTTAGCTATTTTTCAGCCATTTATGGCTTCATTATTTTCCTCAAATCAGCCCCAAGTCACACATGAGCAATGTTAACACAATAGCCCTTCAACTAGGCTCAATGTTATCCAATTACAAGACAAGTCTAACAATGCGACCGGAAACAAGTTTTAAAGACAAATGACTAAACAGCAAGTTTGACGTCTCTTGGCGTTTCAGTCACAACTGCAACTACGCTTATCGGATTGGGGTAAATTTTGTAGTATTTTGAAGCTAAGATAGAGAACTACATTTCCTATGAAGGCATTTACACCTAGTTCGTGCATTTTCAGGGTCACAATGTGCAATTTCGGAGAAGACAGAAAACTGCCCGCGAATTAGGGTATTTGGCAGTCAGGGGTATTTTAGTCATTTCACATGTTACAATTCTCCGATTGAGTTGAAATTTTATAGGCAGCTATATAACTCCATTCCCTACAACTTTAATGTTTTGACCTAGACCTGATTCAGTCTCTATCATACTCGAATATACAGGTCAAAAACAGGACAGATTGGCCTACAATTTCTGAAATTTGATGATTCAATGCTTGAAAATCACATTTATGTCTTGAATCACTACCCCAAGTCCCTATCCAAGCTCATCAACATGATATACTAGATAAAAAACAAGATTCACAACTGAAAATATCAAACCCTAGTTAAACATTCCACCATATCAAGCAAAACTCATTAATTAACCATCATAAACCAAGATTAAGAGCTTCTATCCAAACTTTAGCAAGATTAAGTACAAGAAAAGGAAAGGAAACCATAATACCTCACCAAGGCTACTTGTAAAAGAAAACCACAACCTTTCCTTCCAAAACTTTACCACACAAAGATTCCTAAGTTCCCAAGTGAGAGTTTAATCGGTTTAGATTTTGATTCAACTTAAACTAAGCCAACAATCATGATTGAAAGTGTGGTGTCCCTAACTCTCGGCCACCATGGAGGATAATGAGGAAGAAATGAAGCTCAAGGAAAGATAAGAAGATAGGAATTAGTTTGGTCAAAGTTGGTTAGATGACCGCCAAGTGTCGCCGTAGGATCAAATCTTCTATTTTTCTTCTTTTCCTCTTTCTTTTGTGGTCAACATTTTCGGCTGACTTGAGGGATATTTTGGGCTAATTTTGCTGAAATAAAAGTGAGAAGACTAAGGTAATAAAGTAGTGTTCAAGTGGTGTACTCACTCGGTAACAAACGGTACACGTCGGTTCATACCGTTTTCCTTAACTCGCACGTACTAGGGTTTTCACTTATAATTCACTAACTTATTATTATCACTCCTAATCACACACTTTTTCTTATCTAAAACTCACTCTTAACCACCAAATTTAGTACACACTCCTTACCGAGTAATCACACTAGTGAAAGACATAAAAATTCTAATTTACCCTAACGATGAAAGTAAAGGGAAAACTCTTAATTATATTCTTTATTCCAACCATTGGGGAGGTAAATGAGTAGTATAGCCATTATAAAATAATTTAATCAAAATAAGAGGAAATTTTAAGAAAATATGAACGAATTTTCCAGTCGTCACACCTTCTCATGTAGTGCCTTCATAAAATCTGCCTTTTTCTATCCATCTAGATTCACGCACTCAGACAAAGGTAAAGGTGATAAATCCAAAGGAGTTAACGAGTTAAATCTATACACAACTTCAAAAGGGAAGAATTGTGTAGCACTATGTACAATTCGATTATAGGCAAACTCAATATGAGGAAGACCTTCCTCCCAAGATTTAATATTCTTTTTAATGATGGCACGCAACAAGGTAGATAAAGTTCCATTAACAACTTCTGTTTGGCCATCAGTTTGTGGGTGACTAGAAGTAGAGAATAACAATTTAGTACCCAACTTTTCCCACAAAGTCTTCCAGAAATAGCTAAGAAATTTGACATCCCTGTCAGAAACAATAGTCCTAGGCATGCCATGTAACCAAACTATCTCACGAAAGAACAAATCAGCAGTATAAGATGCATCATCCATTTTGTGACAAGCAACGAAATAAGCCATTTTAGAAAACCTGTCAACTACAACATATGCTATCATGACCTTTCCTAGACCTAGGCAAACCAAGCACAAAGTCCATAGAAATATCAATCCAAGGTGTAGTAGGAATAGGTAGAGGAGCATACAAACCGAATGGTTGAGTCCTAGACTTAGCTTTATGGCACACAATGCATCGACCAACCACATGTTCCACGTCTCTCCTCATCTTTGGCCAACAAAAATGCTCCTGCAAAATAGCCAAAGTCTTTGCAACGCCAAACTTGAATGTGCTTCATTGACTAACAATAATCGAATAGAAAACTGAGGAATACACAACTTATCAACCTAAAATAAGTAACCATCATCATGCACAAAGAAGTGATCCAATCTAGACTTCAAGCATTACGCATAACATTCACTAAAATCCGGATCCCTTACATACAATTCCTTGATAGTTTCAAAATCAAGTAGCTTAGTATCTAGCAAAGTAAGTAGGGAATACCTGCGTGACAAGGCATCAACTACCACATTGGTTTTATCTGTCTTGTACTTGATCACATATAGAAAAGTCTCAACAAATGCAATCCATCGCACATGCCTCTTCTTCAACTTTTGTTGTGACTTCAAATGCTTGAGTGACTCGTGATCAGTATGAATAACGAACTCCCTTGCTCTCAAGTAATGCTGCCATGTTTTGAGAGCCCTAATTAAGGAGTATAAGTCCTTGTCATAGGTTGAGTATTTGAAGGCTACTCCATTTAGTTTCTCACTAAAGTATGCAATCGGCCTACCTTCCTGCATTAACACAGCTCCAATTCCAACACCTGAAGCATCACATTTAATTTCAAACATGATGTGATCCTTGATCCACAGGAACCAAGGAGACGGCGCGCGGAAGCAAACCTTAGACCTTAGAGGACACGTTGCGAAGTTGATGGAATCGAACCCAAACTTGGACCACTCAAGAGAAGACTCGATGGTAGAGGATGCCACAATCAAGTGTGTGTGCTTGATAGATAAGTCAAGAAACAACCTAGGATCAACTCTAGGGTGTTCAACTTAGCTTTCACAAGTTAAAGAAAAATTACTTCAAGGAAGACAAAATTCTGGAATTTCGTTTATTCAATGTCAAAAACTGGATATAAACATCAACTTGAAGCTATTTATAGCCTTGTCTAAACCTAATAAAACTTGGAAACTACTAAGGGAAACTTGGCCAGCCCTTGTTCTTTCCTTTGGCCGTAACTAACCTCCTTAACTAACGTTAACTAACGGACTAACTAACGCATAATTTGGAACTAAGGCCTACATGGCCGATATGGCCGGCCCTATAAGCTCAACATGAGCTAAATAATCTCGGCCCAATTGTCAATTGAAGCTTGATCATTTGCACCTTCAATTGTAAGCAACATCTTGGTAGTCTTGCAAGGATCCTCCATGTCAATTCCTTCGATGCATAGTTTCTCTTGAGCTTGAACGGCATGAACTAATGTTTGAAGCAACTCTTTGAACCTCTTAGTTCGTGCACGTTTCACTGGGCCTTGAGGTACCTTCACAGGGTCTACTTGAACGCCATAGACAACTTGCTCATTCGCATCATTCCCCTCCCTTGAGAAGGATTTGCCCTCAAATCGTGTTCGTCCCCTACAAGAAATGGAATTAGATCAGCAACGTTGAATGTAGCACTGACATTATACTCAACAGGTAGATCTAAGCGGTATGCATTGTCGTTGATGCGCTCAAGGACTTGAAAAGGCCCATCTTCTCTTGGTGACAACTTGCTTTGGCGTTGTTTTGGGAATCTCTCCTTGCACAAGTGCAACCATACCCAATCACCAGGTTCAAAAACAAGCTTACGCCTATTCTTGTTAGCGTGTTGGACATATTGGGCAGTTCTCCTCTCGATGTTGGTACGGATCTTCTTGTGCAATGACTTCACGAATTTAGCTTTCTTCTTGCCATCTAAGTTCACATGCTCAGAAGAAGGTAATGGCAGCAAATCTAAAGGAGTTAAGGGGTTAAAAGCATACACAACTTCAAAAGGTGAAAATTGTGTAGCACTATGCACAGCCCTATTGTATGCAAACTCTACATGTAGTAGACACTCTTCCCATGTCTTAAGATTTTTCTTGATAATTGTAAGTAAGAGTGTTGACAAGGTTCTATTTACTACCTCAGTTTGACCATCTGATACGTTCCTCGATCAACTTGTTTCGAGACACGTAGCACGTTTGCCCAAGGATCTAGCAAGGTTGTCCAACGCTTGGATTGCGGGACCTAGAATCAAACGGACGACACGATTTGATTTAGGTGGTAGACGACACTCCGATGAAGGTGAATACTCCAGGGGAATAGGTCGGATGAACAATCGAGGACAGGACGCAAGATTGCTCAATAATCCTTGCCAAAGCAAGTTAAAGTGCTCGAACTCTCTTCTTGGAAGAAGGAACGAATTAAACCAATTTTATTGATAAAACGACTACCCTAAAACCTTACAAAGCAAGCCTATTTATAGGCCAAAGTGACTAAGAAAACCTAAGGAAACAATGGCAAAGAGTTCGGCCATCTTGGTGTCCAAGATGGGCCGGCCCAATGAGCTATGAAGACAAATTAATCCAATCTATCAAATACTAAGGCTAAGGCCCTATAGGGCCGGTCCTCTTGAAGGCCCACTTGAGTCTTCGTGGGCTTGGATCATGGTGCAAATGGCTTGATTGTCTCTCTCTAAACCCTCAATATCTTTGTGAACTCCATGTTGGTCTTGGACGACTCGAACCAGGGCTTGGAGTGATTCTTTGAAGAGCTTGGCCCGTGCACGTGTGACTGGGCCCAATGGAACTCGGACTGGGTCATTGCGTGGGCCGAGACTCGTGCACACATCAGTCCCCTCCTCTTGAGAAGGATTTGCCCTCAAATCTGGATCCTCCTCGTCAAGAAATGGGCTTAGGTCCGCGACGTTGAAGGTTGCACTAACATTGTACTCCCCAGGTAGCTCCAACTTGTATGCGTTGTCATTGACTCGTTGGAGTACCCGAAATGGTCCATCACCTCTTGGGGACAATTTGCTTTGGCGTTGCTTGGGAAATCGCTCTTTCCTCAAGTGTAGCCAAACCCAATCTCTAGGGCCTTAGCCTTAGTATTTGATAGATTGGATTAATTTGTCTTCATAGCTCATTGGGCCGGCCCATCTTGGACACCAAGATGGCCGAACTCTTTGCCATTGTTTCCTTAGGTTTTCTTAGTCACTTTGGCCTATAAATAGGCTTGCTTTGTAAGGTTTTAGGGTAGTTGTTTTATCAATTAAATTGGTTTAATTCGTTCCTTCTTCCAAGAAGAGAGTTCGAGCACTTTAACTTGCTTTGGCAAGGGTTATTGAGCAATCTTGCGTCCTGTCCTCGATTGTTCATCCGACCTATTCCCCTGGAGTATTCACCTTCATCGGAGTGTCGTCTACCACCTAAATCAAATCGTGTCGTCCGTTTGATTCTAGGTCCCGCAATCCAAGCGTTGGACAACCTTGCTAGATCCTTGGGCAAACGTGCTACGTGTCTCGAAACAAGTTGATCGAGGAACGTATCAGTTGGCTTCAGAGCTTTGGTGGAGGTATCTTCCGTTATATCCGTAGTTTGTCTTAGTTTTCCTTATTTCCGCTGCACTTGTCTCAAAAAAAAAAAAAATTTGTTCGTGTGTTTTCTTGTGTTGCAAATCTGTCCGCTGTTTAGTACGTCATTGTTGCGACCAATTCTTGGTCAAAGTTGTGCCTAATCTGTCCGTAGTTCTTGTTCTTGTTGCGCCTTTGTTAGTCACAAAATTCTGTTTGCGTCGCTTGTCAAAAAAAAAAAAAAGAGATTTCTGTCCGTTAGTTCTTGTCTTTTGGTCGCGTCAATTTCTGGTCAGTTGTGTGTTATTGTTGCTAGTCCCAATCTGCCCAGATTTCGTACTCTCGTGGCATCTATTCTGCCCAGCACTTAGCCATAGCCGAATCTGCACAAAAAAAAAAAAAGGAAGACGGCTAGGGTTTTCCAAGTTGCGACTAGGGTTTGGTCTTTGTTGTGAAATCTGTCCAAATAGTTATTGTTATCCAAGTGGTTTGCTTAACTTGCCTAAACTGATTTGGGGACAAATACTTGTTGGGTTGGTGAATCTTGCAGAAAAATCTACACGGCTTCTAAGAATTCTTGAAGTAACATCACCATCTTGAAATTCTTGAAAGTCTTGGAGAAACCTTGTTAGTTTGAGGGAGTAGGGTGGTGCGTTCTTGTGTGTTGAGGGCAGACCTTATTTCTGGGATTTTTCACTCATTCGGCCAAAAAATTGTGTTGTCTTTAAGAAAAAAAAAAAAAAAACAGAAACGCAAGAGAAAAGAGAAAAAATAAAAATAAAAAATTCGGACAACAAGAAACAAAGAAGGAAGCCGTATTATTATTATTGTCAAATCTGTCTTGATACTTCTTGTTCCAACCTAAACCAGGAAATTACAGCAAGGAAAAAAGAAAAGAATTCAGAAGTTTTGGCCAACCTCTTCTTGAAAATATTGATCACCTTGGATCTTGATCACTTGTGTCACCTTTTGGGATTCTTGAGGGTCTTGTTTATCTTGGGGTTTGAAGACTTGCACTTCCCTTCGTATAAAGAGTTTTTTGTAAGATCTTGCATCCATACGAGGCTTCCTTGGGTTAGGAGTGAATTTCTTGGGAGATTCTTGAGTAACGATACTTGCTTTACCTTGGGAGTCCATTGGAGCCGAATTTCTGGAGTAACAAGAACCAAACCTGTCTTGTAGGAGAGAGGGCCGAATTTCTTGTTCTTGGAGTAGAGAGAGAGCCGAATTGCTTGGGTAAGTTGCGGCTGTGAAGAGGGAGTTTTATAGGAAGTGTAACCGACTTAGGGAAGGGTTTCTAGGAGGGAAGAATTCTGGAAATTTCGGTTGAGGGGGGGAACAAATCTGTTTAGGAGTCCCAACTCTTACTTGCTTTCCAAATTAGTTAGGAGACTAAGTAATATACTTGGATAACTCTTGGACACCTCCTATATTTTCTCCTCCATTTTAGGATATTCTCCTATATTCTCTCATCCACTTTAGGAAACCACTCCTACATCTTAGGATTCTTGGAGTTTCCTTTCTTTCCAAATCTGTCCACCGTCCCCAAGCCTTCCAAAACCGTCCTTTCCTTCACAAAATTTCATCCACTTGCATCCTTCACTCTTGTTTACTCTTGTGGGAAAAGTTGGTGACAAATTGTTGGACTCGAGCAACATTTCTCAACTACCTAAACCAACAGGTAAGGTACTTGGTAAGTTTTATAGAGCGACTTGAGCACTATACACGAGAGAGAAAGATACACTCAGGGAGTGAAGTGAGGATTACATTTGCACTTTCTTTGCTTGTTACTAACCTTTGCAGGGGCATCAAGCGAGACATGGAGCAACAAGCAACCACCGATCACTCCTTGTTGTTCGCCGCAATGAAGAATGAGCTAAGGCGAATCAGTGACCAACAAATGGAGACGTTACACACTCGTTTTGACGAGTTGTCCAGGAGTCTTACACGAGACTCTCGTTCTAGATCCCACAATCGGAGTAACCACAGCACCAAAGAGGCAAATGACGAAGATTACTCCGCTAGTGAGGATGAGGGGCGCCCCGAGAGGTCTACAAGGGACACGCCCAAGAACGAACTCAAGGGGCTTAAGATTCAAGTCCCCGCATTCAAAGGCAAAAGTGACCCTGAAGCTTACTTGGAGTGGGAAGGCCGTATCGAGATGGTCTTCGACTGCTACGACTACAGTGAGGAACAAAAGGTTAAGGTTGCCACCGTGGAGTTCACCGACTATGCACTAGTCTGGTGGGACCAAGTAAGGACCAATAAGAGGAGGATGGGAGAGCCACGTGTCCGGACTTGGCGCGAACTCAAGGCACTGCTGCGCAAGCGATTTGTTCCTAGCTATTACAATCGTGATCTCCACTCTAAGCTTCAAACTCTCACGCAAGGCAACATGAGTGTGGAGGACTACTACAAAGAAATTGAGATGGCCATGATGAGGGCCAACATTCAAGAAGACAATGAGGCCACGATGGCTCGGTTTCTTAGAGGTCTCAATCCTGACCTTCAAGAAGCCTTGGAGCTCCAACATTACTTGGACATGCACGATCTTCTAGAACTCGGTATTAAGGCCGAGCGGGGGAAGAAACTAAGACGCGGAGTACGTACGTTCCAAACTTCTAACACCACTTCTTGGAGGGGCAACCAACCACGAAGGGCGACCCACGAAGTTGGAAATGCGGCAGCACCAACCTCTTCTAACCGAATCCAAGGTAACACCTCTAACCGCCATTCCTATTCTACCCCTAACAAGGTTTCCGATGCATCCAGGTCCACTTCAAAGGCACCGCATGAGACTCCTAAGACTAGGAGTAGGGACATCAAGTGCTTCAAGTGCCAAGGGTTTGGACATATTCAATCTCAGTGCCCAAACCAACGGGTCATGCTCATCACTCACAATGGCGAAATCGTGTCTGATGATGACGAATGTGAGGAGATGCCCGAACTGGTCGAAGACGACTGCCTGGAAGAGGAGTCAGCTGGGGAGGCTTGCTCGCCTACACGAGGAGAAGTAGGTTGCTTGGTGGCACGGCGAGTGCTAACCGCCCGCGTTAAGGAGGACGAGCAGCTACAACGCGAAAACCTTTTCTACACCCGCTGTAAGATAGGCGACAAGGTGTGTAGTCTCATCATCGACGGTGGGAGTTGCACGAACGTGGCCAGTTTGCTCATGGTTTAGAGTCTAGGACTCCCCACAACCAGGCATCCAAATCCTTACCGCCTCCAATGGCTAAGTGAGGATGGTGAGGTACGAGTCTTCAAACAGGTACGCATTCCCTTTTCAATTGGTACTTACACTGATGAAATCGTGTGCGACGTAGTACCAATGCATGCTACGCATATCATTTTGGGAAGGCCCTGGCAATTTGACAAACACGTCACATTCGATGGAAGAGCAAATAAGTACACACTTTTGCACGATGGCAAACGTAAGGTCCTTACACCTCTCACACCTGCACAAGTTTATGAGGACCAACTACTATTGCAAAGGGAGTGTGAACAAGACCGTCAAAGGAGGAAACTAAAGGCAGTCGACCCTGGTAAAGGCTCCACGTCTACGAGTGAGCCATCAACCAAGGGTCAAGGGAGCACACCTAGGGGTATACATGACAAATCACCTACCGCACCTACCACTAGGAAGCACAACATGATTATTAAGGCTAAAGATGTTAGAAAAGTGGTGAACTCTAATCAGCCTATACTTCTCATGATTTGCAAGCATGTGCTCTTGGATGTTGCTGAGCTCGACAAGGCGTTGCCTGCGAGCATAGTTGCTCTTTTGCAAGAATTTGGGGATGTTTTCCCTGACGAGGTCCCTGATGGCTTACCACCCATTCGGGGAATTGAACACCAAATCGACCTCATTCCTGGAGCACCATTGCCCAACAAACCTGCTTACCGCATGGGCCCTGAGGAGACCAAGGAGCTTCAAAGGCAAGTTGATGGCCTCTTAGGTAAGGGTTGGGTAAAGGAAAGTCTAAGTCCTTGCGCTGTGCCTATGATACTTGTTCCCAAAAAGGACGGTACTTGGCGCATGTGCACTGACTGTCGGGCTGTGAACGCTATCACTGTCAAATATCGTCATCCCATTCCTAGACTTGATGATATG
Organism: Coffea eugenioides; assembly: GCF_003713205.1. Taxonomy (NCBI): domain Eukaryota; kingdom Viridiplantae; phylum Streptophyta; class Magnoliopsida; order Gentianales; family Rubiaceae; genus Coffea; species Coffea eugenioides. The sequence continues at coordinate 36,619,649 of NC_040040.1, forward strand.
CTTGATGAACTCGATGGTGCCATTATTTTCACCAAAATAGACTTAAGGAGCGGCTATCATCAAATTCGGATGAAAGAAGGCGACGAGTGGAAAACAGCCTTCAAAACCAAACATGGTCTCTATGAGTGGCTAGTCATGCCTTTTGGCTTAACTAATGCCCCTAGCACCTTCATGCGACTAATGAACCATGTGTTGAGACACTTTATTGGCAAGTTTGTCATTGTTTACTTTGATGACATCCTGATCTATAGTCATAGTGAGCATGAGCACCTAGAGCATGTGAGATTAGTTCTTGAGACACTTCGACAGGCGCATCTTTACGCCAACCTCAAGAAGTGCACCTTTTGTACTAACGAGCTTGTGTTTTTAGGCTATGTGGTAAGTTCGCAGGGCATCAAGGTGGACAAATCCAAGATTGAGGCCATCGAGCAATGGCCAACTCCCACATCCGTCCCTGACGTGCGCAGCTTTCTTGGATTGGCGGGCTTTTACCGGCGCTTTGTCAAAGATTTTAGCACCATTGCCGCCCCGTTGACCGCCGTGACAAAGAAGAATGACAAGTTCCACTGGGGAGAATCACAAGAACAAGCATTTCTCGCCCTTAAGGACACACTCACACATGCACCTGTGTTAGCATTACCAAATTTTCACAAGACTTTTGAAATTGAATGTGATGCTTCTGGTGTAGGTATTGGAGCGGTCCTCATGCAAGACAAGGGGCCTTGTGCCTTCTTTAGTGAGAAACTGGGGGGAGCTGCATTAAACTACCCCACGTACGACAAGGAGTTGTACGCTTTAGTGAGGGCTTTGGAGACTTGGCAACACTATCTTCGCCCTCGGGAGTTCGTGATACACACTGATCATGAGTCATTGAAGTACCTCAAGGGACAACCCAAGTTAAGCAAGCGACATGCGAAATGGGTAAGCTTCATTGACACCTTTTCGTATGTCATTAAGTATAAGACTGGCAAAACGAATGTAGTGGCTGATGCATTATCACGTAGACATTCGTTGCTTGCCCTTCTGGATGCCAAGTTACTAGGGTTCGAAATGGTTAAGGAACTCTACACAAATGATCATGACTTTGGTGATATCTATGTTGCTTGTGTTAAGAGCCCGCATGGAAAATACTTCTTGCATGATGGATTTCTATTCCATGTAGATAAACTGTGTGTACCTAATTCTTCCATTCGTGATCTTTTGATTCGAGAGGCACATAGTGGTGGTCTCATAGGCCACTTTGGCATCACCAAGACTCTGGCCATGTTGCAAGAGCACTTTTACTGGCCTCATATGCGTAGAGATGTTGAACGCATGGTTGGTAGATGTCGCGCCCCATTTTTCGTGATGGAAAAGAATATGTTTATAAAAAAGATATGATTTTATTTAAAAATAAATGAAAAAGGACCAAGAATGGGACTTTAAAAAATGCGACAATTTGGGTCCAAAAATTTAGTCTAAAAAGGATTTTTTAGAAAAAATAGGAGTCGCCACTTGGTATCGAGTTTTGATGTACCAAGTCACCCGAAAAATATTTTTTGACAGAAATAAAATAAATCAAAACCCTTTTTGACAACTCCAGGTCTTTGAAAACAAGAGAAATGGGTTCGGGAGTCACGGTTGAAGAAAGGGAATGCAAAGGTTCAATTGACTCAAACCTAAGGCACCCTTTCAACCTAGTCTAAGCTAGTTGCGAGGTTTAGTCAAAATTTTCCTAATCTAACCCTTAATTTTATCATATTTGGATGTTTCCTACATGGATGCAAATCTAAATTTATAAAAACATCGAAAGGGGCAAAACGTTCATTCAAGAGTTTAATTGAACCAATCGCATTAATTGCGAAGACCAAAATAAATCCTTGAAAGTGTCACGAGTATGCAAATGATGAAATTAAAAGAAAAGAAAATAAATTATATACATAGATATAAGTGATCAAAGAAAAAGGGAATGCAACATAAAGGGTACGGGAGGCAAAAACTTGTGACATAATTTTCTTATATAGGGATTAATGGGGTATTTAAACTAAAAAGTTATAATCACCCATTTTCCATGTTTGAAAAATAATTCCCCTAATATGAACAAGCAAATGAACCTACTTATCATACAATTTCTTAAATGAAATGCAATTCTAAATGATATGATTAACACATATAGAGGATAGGGATAATATAATAGGAAATATCATACAAATGAGAAAAGATCTTAAAAATGAAAATATGCATGAAAATGTAGTGAATAGCACACAAAGATGAATCTAGCGCAAGACGACCTAAAAGGGTCTAGCGTTGGACTAGCCCATCTAAAAGTCCTTACTAGCGTTGGACTAGTAAGTAAACGGAGGGAGAAGCCACAACTAGCGTTGGACTAGTATGGTGACGTCATGCATTAACAATTCACAGTGAAACAAATAAAGCATAAATTAAAACAAATAAACACGTAAGAGCACGTAGCACATAACATGTAAACATAATATCTAGATGTAAAAATTCTAAGGAAAGCGGGTAAGGCACATAACATATAAGCCACATAAGCACACAACCTATCTATTACATCGGGGAGCGCCTAACTACAATCTAAAAGGGGAAATAAAATAAAACAAATCTAATTATCCTATCTATTACATTTTTGAGGTATTTAAGTGCCTCTCGAATCATTATAAAAATTAACTAAAACATATATAAGGAAATTTGAATGAATATTTAAATCAAATAAATAAAGCATAAAAAAACATATATAAACACATAATAACACGTAGGAGCACATAAGAGCACGTAATTGACATTGAAATAATAAAAATAGGAATACCTCCCGTTTGAAGTGGTGACTAAATGGAGTCAAATTGTCCTATTTATACTCACAATGAACAAAAGAATCATGGCACCAATTTAATTCAAAAAACTAATAATAATAATGAAAATTCACCTCAATATGTCAAACGTAAATAAATTTAAGAATATCTAAAAATTACAAGTTGAACATACTCAAAAGTAACATAATTAACTATTAAAGAAAAGAAACAATCATAATAAAGGGAGTCAAAATTCTCTAGGGACTGAATTACAAAAATCGACAAACTTTTGGGGACAAAAATTATATTTTTCCAAAGTTTAGGGGTCAGAATTAAATGAAAGACAAAATTCAAGGACCAAAGTGCAATTAATTTAAGGACCTTAGTGAAGCAAATTTAAAATGTTCTGGGCCACAGTGAAACTACTCCAAAGATCCGGGGTTAAAGTGCAACTTTCGGTTTCTGATTTGGGCAAGAAAAAGGCCACTGGGCCATCATTTTTATTTCTTTGGGCCAAACATTTCCTAAGCCCAGCCGAAAATCCAAGACTAAACACACAGGCCAGCCAGTCGTTTATACTCAAACCCGACCAAAAAATATATGGGCTCCAATCTCTTAGCCCAACAGAAACCCAAAAGAAAATAAACCAAAACCCATTTCCAAAACCCAACCAAAACTAACTCTTGGCCCAACCGAAAAATAAACATTAGCCCAATTCTTTTCTCTCTTTTCTTTCCTTTCTTTTTCTTCTTTCCTCCCCCCTATGTTTCTTCTCCTTCTTCTTCGGCCAGCTGAAGCTTCTTCAGCTGGCGGCCGCCGGACCGTCGGTCACCAAAATTTCTCAAAATACGCTTCCCCACTCCATTTTTCGCGTAGGTTCCATTTTTGAACTTAGTTTTTACAAAAAGTGAGCCGAAAGTGGTCAAAATGCCAAGAAATCAGTTCAGTTTTTATTTTTTTAAAACCCTCACATCTTCACCAAAAATCATAAAAAATATATTACAATACTCCTTATAATCTCTACATTACAACTATAATCTTAGCTAACCAGAAAACAACAACAAAAGACTACATTAAGGCAAAACAGTCCCTAAAATTCTTTTTGACATTTTTTCAAACAATTAATATGCATTCACAGAAATCATCTTTTTTTTCTTAATTTCATACATGGCTTACTCCAAAACTTCAACAACACCACATAACAACAACATCAATAAAAGAAAGAGACAAATAGATAGCAAAACATGAATTTAATCTAATTAGTTAATAAAATGAAAAGTTGAAAAAAAAAATAATAATAATACCTCAAATGAGGAGTTTGGTCCCTTGGCCAAAGTTTGTGATGAAATTTGCCAAGCTCCAAATAGCCTAACCGATCGCTGCTTCCTTTTGTTGTTTTAAGTTGTGTGTGAGTGTGTTGGGAGCAAAGAAAAAAAAAAGCCGAGAGGGAGTTGGGAAGAGGAAGATTGCCTTGCTTCTTTTTTTTTTTTTGTGTTTCTCTCCTCTGCCCAAGTGAGCCGAGAGGGATTTTTTTTTTTGGGAGGAAAAAATTGGAGTGTTGGTCTTGTTTTTGCTTGTCTGTCCAGTCCCCTGGGGTAGAGCCGAGAGAGACTTGTAGCAAAAAAATGGAGCTTGTGTGCTGAATCTTCCAAAATGATGATTTCTTAGCTAATGAAAAGAAAGGTCCATGGCAATTGAGCGTGGAATGGGTTAATAGTTGTTTTGGTAGGGAAAATGATGAAAGTGATTTTTTATTTCTTGATTTTTCTCTTTTGTTTTGTGTTTTTTTTTTCTTTTTCCAAAAACAAACCTACAAAAATGAGAAAATTATACATTAATATATATTAAAAAAAATGATAATAATAATAACTTATCAAATAGATAAAATTTCAGGAAAATATTAAAAATTGACAAAAATTTGGTGTCTACAGCTTGCCCCTCTTTGTCTAGAGTTTCAAAGAAACTCAAGACAAAGACGTAGACTCCAAATTACTTACCTGTCTCTTCTAGCTGCTCCTGAGCTAAAATAAACAAGCCAACACTTGGTTGAAATTATTGAACAAAAAGATGCAATAACATTGCAGAAAATGTGACCGAACCCATGTAGAGTTGCCTACGTATCCCACCATGGGAATCAGGTCAAACGTAGTTCCAATGCAAGTGAACCACAATGAAACAACTGCATTGACCAACTGTGGTCTTTGCAAAATCGAAAAAGTCTGAGCTCTCAGAACTTCTAAACATGAAACACAAAATGAATGAGAAAGCACAATTATTAGCCAAAACAGTCAAGAAAAGTAACTTGTCATAACTAGAAAAAGATGCGCGGAGAGACGCGGTTACGCTCCAACAGAAAATTAAATTTGTCTTTTAGAAAAAGATGCGCGGAGGGACGCGATTACGCTCCAACAGGAAATTAAATTGTCAAGAAGGGGAGATAGAAGGGTGCGCGGTGGACGCTGAGACTCACCAACAGGAATTTAAATTGATTCTTCTGATCTGTCAAGAAGGGGAGATAGAAGGGTGCGCGGTGGACGCTGAGACTCACCAACAGGAATTTAAATTGATGCGCGGAGGGACGCGATTACGCTCCAACAGGAAATTAAATTGTCAAGAAGGGGAGATAGAAGGGTGCGCGGTGGACGCTGAGACTCACCAACAGGAAATTAAATTGATGCGCGGAGGGACGCGATTACGCTCCAACAGGAATTTAAATTTGTCAAGAATGGGAGATAGAAGGGTGCGCGGTGGACGCTGAGACTCACCAACAGAAAATTAAATTGATGCGCGGAGGGACGCGATTACGCTCCAACAGAAAATTTAATTGGTCTTTTAGAAAATGATGCGCGGAGGGAAGCGAATACGCTTCAACAGGAAATTAAATTGTCAAGAAGGGGAGGTAGAAGGGTGCGCAGTGGACGCTGAGACTCACCAACAGAAATTTAAATTGATGCGCGGAGGGAAGCGATTACGCTTCAACAGGAAATTAAATTGTCAAGAAGGGGAGGTAGAAGGGTGCGCGGTGGACGCAGAGACTCACCAACAGAAATTTAAATTGTCAATAAGGGGATAGAAGGGTGCGCGGTGGACGCTGAGACTCACCAACAGGAAATTAAATTTGATCTTCTGACTTTTTTATTTTTTTTTATTTGATTTTTTTTGTTTTTTTTGTTTTTTGAATTTTTCTTTTTGAAATAACAGATTGGTGGGATAGACCTGGGTCCAATGAAATACTGAAAGAAATGAAAACGCAAGTCCAATACTATCAAACTGAAAGATTAAAATGCATGTTGCTCAAGTTGGTGGATTTGCTATCTTTTTTTTTTTATATATATACTTTAGAAGAAATGAAAAAAACGCACATTTTTTTTTGTTTTTTTTTTTTTTTTTGTTTTTGAAAAACTCCAAAGTGACGAATTTTAAAACTAGAAGAATACCAATGACAGTTCTCCCTTCAAGAAATTCGAGAGGTACATACATATGTCACTATCATCTCGATTTTAAAAGACTCTTTTTTTTTCTTTTTCTTTTTTTTTTTTTACTTTTTTCTTTCACAAAACCGATTTAGAATGCATTACCAAAATTGGAGCTCACTCCTTTTGATATTTGCCCCAGTGTAAATCATGTTTAACGAAGGCCACATTTTTCATGCTTTTGAAAAAGCAAAAAGAGTGATCATATGATACCAACACCATGTGATTCCTTGTGCTCCTTTTGGCCCTGAGAACCATGCAAGCATGATCTTTCGATGTCAAAATTGCTCCTCAAGAGTTGTGCTGCAACTTGTTTTGAATCTTCTCAATTTTCCAACATCAGTCAGCCATACCTCACTTTGTACCACAAATCAACTTTTCTAATGACCAGATCTGAATGAATGGCCAGTATCTCAAGTGTCAGCAACCCGCTTTTCGTTCATGATTCTCTTCTGCTCCAAAATCTCACATTGATGACCTTAACCTTTCAGATTTTCACAAAGGTCACACCTTTTTTTTTATTTTGTTTTCATTTTCTTCTCTTTTTTCTTTTTCATCCTTTTCTTTTTTTTCTTTTTTTTTTTTTTCTTTTTTTTTCAATCCCTTTTTTCTTTTTCTTTTTTTCATTCTTTTGAAGACACCCTTTCAGGTTTTCGCCTAATGAACAAATATTGTTAACGACATTTATCAACTCAGAAATGTATTTAAAGAAAGGATGGCATCAGCGCGACAACCCTTCCCATGTAAAAATGGTGAAGGTGTACTGACATCAATTGCCATTTGATTAAGTGATTTTTATTAGAAATACCACTAAAGCGGAGGTCGAGACTTTATGATTTTTATGATGGGGTCATGTGGGGTGTAGAAAAAGTGTTAAGGCTTCAAAGCAAAATCTTCAAAGAGGTTTCAAAAACCCTAAGACCGCATTCTATCAATATTTGCCCCAGTATGAGGGTATTAAAACCGAAAAAATTGCCCCAGTTTGGCTTTTGACTTCTTTTTTTTTTTTTTCATGACAAATAGGAGATAAAAATTTACCCCAGTATGGGGTTTGCAATCTTTAGGAGGGCTATCAAATGAAAGGTTAAATTATTCTGGAGGTTCAATGGGGAAAACTAGGGATAAGATGTTCAAAGAGAAAAGAAGAAGGCTCGCCTTTGATCCGCCATAGATGGTATTTCAAAAAGAAAAATCACATAATCAGATAAAGAATTTATTACACATGTCTGAATTGATTGGCAGAGGAAAGACCTGTCCATCCAGTTCTGTAAGAATGGACGTTCCTCCGGATAGCACTCTTTGAACAATAAATGGCCCTTGCCAAGTCGGAGCAAACTTTTCTTTAACCTCCTCTTGAATCGGAAGACTTTACTTCAAAACCTTATCCCTCACTTCAAATAAGCGAGATTTGTCTTTCTTGTCATAACTAACGAACCATCCTTTGATGATAGCATTGTCCATGACAAACATTCAACCTCTTTTTCATCAATCAGAGACAGCAACTCATTGTGCTCCTTAATCCATTTGATTTCTTCTGCCTGAGCCTTTGTCAAAATGTGCAAGGACGGGATCTCGGTTTTGGCATGTATTACCACTTCCATTTCAGCATAAGAGGGCAAGGTGTTGCCCCAACTTAGAAATGTAATCTCCAATGAAATGCTCCCAGAGTTCAATTGCAAAATTTGCAAAATCGAAGGAAAAACTCTCTCTCTTTTTTTTCAATCCCCCTTTTTTTTTTATTCTCTCTTTTTTTTCGTTTTTCCATTTTTTCCTCCTTTTTTATTATTCTCTTCTCTTCTTTTTTTTTTTTTTTTTTTTTTCATTCCCCCTTTCTTTTCTCTTTTTTTTCAAGTTGGCTGCTGAAGTATGTACTCCTTTTGAGCAAATAGCCGATCCTCCACTTTACAATGTAGCATCATTGCTCCATTTTTATTCGTGATTAATCTCCAAATTTGCAAGTTTTGAATTGCACTTTTTCCTCGATCTCAACCATAAACACCTGCATAAGGGGAATTTTTCAAAGCACTTGAATTTTTCAAAAATTTTTTTTTTTTTTTTTGAGCAATGATGTAACAATTAAGATTCATGCAAAGTATTGACTTATCAAGATTTTAAAAAATATATACTTGATCTTGGACATACCCTACAAATGTATTATAAAACTTTTGCCTCAATTTGAACTTATTTGGTGAAGTCTCACAAATATATTACAAAAAAAATTTGCTCCAATTTGGGCTTATTTTAGTTGCAAAATAATCACATACAATGTGAATAGAAACTACATTTTTCAAATGAAGAATTTAAATATCATATCCAAATTCATGTAGAAGATTCCATGATAAATCCCTCAAAATAAGACCAAATTGAAAAAGATCTCTTCCTTGTTTTGGGATTGGTGTTGAGGGAAAAGGGTCACTTTTCTTATTGGCTCATCTTTTAGGACCAATCAAATGATATTATTCAGGATTTTGAGATGGCTCAGGGGAATGGTATGTCAGGATCTGTCTTTTTTTTTTTTTTTTTTCCCAAATTGTATCCAACACATTCAATATCACATCTTGGTAAAAGCAAATAGCTTATCACTTTTATTTTTTGAGAAAACTCAGTCAACATATAAGCTGTATAGGCTTGTAATATATGGGTAGAAACGATAGCTAAACATATGAAAACAGGTTATGGCCTTATGATCATGAGTGATTGGTAGATTCCTTAGAGACAATATTTTCACTTCAAATTGTCATGAAAAATAAGTCAACAATGGACTTTATGAGCTTGTAATGTGGCTTGACAACGATAGCTAAAAAAATAAAATTTTCAAGGACAATACACTTAAGATTGCACTTCTTCCCAAAATTTGCCCCAGTTTTGGATTTAAAATTCGGGACCCCATTTTGACTCTTTTTTTTTTTTTTTATCAATCACTAGAGGGAATTCAACATTGGATGTCTTCGCATTTTTCTTTTTTTTCACTTTCATCATTTTTCATTTTTTCACATTTTTCTTTTCTCTCTTTTTCTTTTCTTTTTTAATTATTTTTTTTTTACCAATACTGATATCCCAATGACAATGATAAAATTGAAAACTCCCTAATTTGGAGTGTAGATGGCCCCTCTTTCTTTTTGATATTGAAAACCAAATATCAATGTTAGAGTCAAATTCCCCCAACTTGTAATATTTTCTCCCTTCTTCTTCTTTTTTTTCTTTTTGAAATCTCCTTCCCCAGTGTGGGGGTGCAATCATAAGTGCTTTTGAAACGAACCACCAATTTAGGCTCAAATGAGGATGCAAAGGATAAGAGTGTTTAGATGGTAGAAACGATGGCCAAAGCATCATTATTATTTCTCATGACAACCAAAGTAAAGAATAACCCGTTGGAAAAACCCATTTCCATTTGACATTCGAAAATTTTTCCGTGGAGGGTCATGATCATTGAGCCTTTTATTTGAAACGAAACTCTATTTTTTGAAATCTCAAATGGGAAAATAAATGATAGAATCTGTATAGATAGAGAGACGAAAACTTAAAGTATCATTCCAAATTTTCAAAACAAAATAAGAAGTAATGTGCATTTTTGTTTTCACTTAGATGTGGATTGAATCTGGTTAGACACACCGGACGTTTTCACGAAAAAAATTATCTCACTTTGAAACTAGTCAGCCAATGCGACTAATCTTGGAGGTTCAATAAAAGTGGACAAAAAATGAAAATGAAAAGTGTTGGGGTTGATCTTTTATGACAAGCTATCAAATTTGAATGACCCCTTTTATTTCCGACTATCCTCATTGAATAGTTTAGACCACAAATCTAGTGTATGTAAAGAATTTTGGGAATTTGACATGCACTCATGAATTTCGAACAAGAGGTCGAAAAATTTCTATTTAGCCTTATTCCTTAAAATCTATCATGAAATCTCTCAATGAGCAAATAAAGAATGAATATATACAAAACAATAATTGTCTAAATAAAAACTTTATTATTCAAATGTTTGAATTTTTTTTTGGGTCAAATATAATACATGTGAGTAAATAAAAATCTCTAAAGAATACATTTTCAAATATATACACACTTTCTCTTTCTATCTTTTGAGACAAAATATATTAGAAACAATGAATCAAAAGATTTTTGAAATACTTTACACTAGCGTTTTCAAATGGATTTTTCATTCATTTTTTTCATCATCATTCATTTTTTTTTTTACATTGTAGGATCTGCCCAAGAATCAAGTAACACTTGTAATTTTCAAAATTTATCAGATCAAAAATATTATCAGATATAGGAAAAATATTTTTACCTTATTGAAACAACTTTTATAAATGCAGGGGAGGGGGAAAAAATAAAAGCAAAATACCCAGAGTTAGTAAGCAAAACTGCAAAATCGGTATGCATGTTCTATGGGGGAACTCTTTTATGCCAAGGGTTGGCCTAGTATGAAAAATGCAATCCTCTGGGGTAGGCACCATACAATACCTGATGGATCCGATCGACTTATTGAGATTCAATGAAAAGACAATTTTGAAAAAACTGGATAATTGAAGTGACAAGAGACAATTTGTCCTAATAAAATGAGGACAAAGTCCGAATGGATTGATTGCTTTGATTGACACATAAAATGATATCAAAATCAATTTAGTGTGTAAACTTACTTTTGAAAGGATTGAAATGTCTCGACTAGTTTCTTCGGTGAACCATAGATCGAAACTCTAAAAGAGAATAAATAGGTTAAATGAATCGAATGAAATTGATGGTTAGTTCAAAAATTGACTGGATTATCCTGAAAGTGAATAAACTAAATGAATAATGAATTGGATGGAATTGATGATTTATTCAAAATTGATTGTATTGTCCTAAAAATGAATAAATTGGTCAAATGGATTGAATAGAATTGACAGTTTATTCAAAAATCGACTGGATCACTAGCCAAATGAACAGAATAAAATTGATGATTTATCCAAAATGAAATTGAATGAAAATGAAATTAAAAAATGAGCAAAATTGTAAGGATCGAATGTTCTATGAAAAAATCGATTCAATCATCTTAGATGTAAAAATGGAATGAATGAAATTGATGATTTATCAAAAGCACCGAATTGCCCTAAAAATAAGTAAACGGTCACATGAATTGTGAAATTTAATTATTCAAAATGACGAATCACCCTAAAAAAGGGTAAATGTTCAACGAAATTGAATGATTTATTCAAAATTCCTTATCCTAAAGTGAAAAATAGGAAAATAGATCGG
>NC_040040.1:36638984-36680858 GCF_003713205.1 Coffea eugenioides
CTGGCGGTTGACCTCGATTTAGATGCTCTGCGCAAACTTCTTTGCTCCTTCTCATATTCATCACAATCTCGTTTGTACCTTTCATATACACACAAAGTACGGTAACATTCCATCTCTTCCCGGAGTGAACGAAACTCATGTTGTGAACTAGAGTCCATGGTATTAGAGTGCTTGGGAGTAGGCCGCTTGGAACCCCTCCTCTTGAGAGACTCATTCACCAGGAATTCTTGGTTGTATGAGTAAGGGGCAACTCCCCTAGGCATGATTACGTGACTTGCCAAAAGGGTTAGCCAAGAAAAAGAGATTCCTCACGACACACAAGCTCACGTGTATGTGCTCATCACTCGTGTATCACTCAAAGCACTCAAATAAGCTTACCAAAATTCCTTACCTGTTGGACCGAGTAATTCAGAAATGTCGCAAAAATCCAGTAATTGTCACCACACTTTCCACAAGAGTAATCAAGAGGTAAAGACACAAATGCGGATGCAAAAAGAGTGGAGTAATGCACGATTTTGGAAGGTTTTTAAACGTGGGCAGCAATGGAAGAGGCGCTAGTGTGAACAAAGGAAGAATGAAACCCTAGCTTCCTAAAATGAAGGAATGTGTCCAAGTGGAAATAAAAGAGTTACTCATGTTGTCCACTTAGTTTCCTAATTGATTTTGGAAACAAGTTAGTTTTGGAAACCCTTTAGAAAATCTTTCCTTCTTGAAACAACCTTTAGAAACTTCCAAATTCTAACCCAAGAAAGCTACAAATCAGATTTGGTTTCCTTCTTAAAACAACTTTTAGAAACTTCCAAATTCTAACCCAAGAAAGCTACAAATCAGATTTGGTTTCCTTCTTGAAACAACCTTTAGAAACTTCCAAATTCTAGCCCAAGAAAGCTACAAATCAGATTTTGTTCCATTCTTAAAACAACTTTTAGAAACTTCCAAATTCTAACCCAAGAAAGCTACAAATCAGATTTGGTTTCCTTCTTGAAACAACTTTTAGAAACTTCCAAATTCTAACCCAACAAGGATTGCACAAATCAAAAATTTCTTTCCCACAATTCGGTTGCCTTCCCTTTATTTTTTCCTCTCTTGTTGTGTTTTGCCAACCGATCCTTCCTTCTCTCTTTTTTTTTTTCGTTTCTGTTTTGTTCCCTTTTTTTTTTACTTGTAACAAACCAACACAACACAAAGATTTGACCGAATGGACTATTGTTTTTCCAGATTTGTGTTCGGCCAATTCAATCACATAAGAAACCTTCAAGATCCTCAAGATCCTTCAAGAACTCTCAAGTAAGTTATCAAGAACTTCAAGAACTTCAAGATTGTGGTCAAGAAATTCAAGAAACTCAAGATTCTTGTAGGTTCTCTTCAAGATTCACAAATACCAACAAGTTTTACCAAAATTCAGATTTGAAAAATAAGTAAACAACTTGGATGAAGCAAGCAATACTTGGACAGATTTGAAACAAAGAAACCCTAGCGCAAACGAAACCCTAGCCGCCGCCCCACTTGTTTTCTTGTTGCTCAAGTGATGACTAACGATCAAGAACCTTACGCCAAATTTTGGACAGAAATTATCAACAAACTAGACACAAACACAAAAGAGATAACACACCAACAGATTTTGTGTTCGGATGAACAGTAACGTGAACAGTGTCGGTGAACAGTACGATGAACATTGTCGGTAAACAGCACGATGAAGAGTGACTTTTTTTTTTTTAAAACAAGGCAGCGGACAAAACACAAAAACCCTACGACACAACTACGAAAAACAAGGATATAATGAAAGATACCTCCACCTAAGCTCTGAAGCCAACTGATACGGTCCTCGATCAACACGTTTCGAGACACGTAGCACGTTTGCCCAAGGATCTAGCAAGGTTGCCCAACGCTTGGATTGCGGGACCTAAAATCAACACGGACGATACGAGTTGGTTTAAGGTGGTAGAACGACGACTCCAATCGAGATGAATACTCAAGTGGATAGGTCGGACGAACAATCAAGGACAACACGAGATTGCTCAAGAACCCTTGCCAAAAGCAAGTAAGGAACGAAATTCTCACAAGAAGAAAATCGAAAGAAAACAATTTTATTAATCAATCGAGTCTACCTTTAATGCTTACAAAGCAAGCCTTTATATAGGCAAACTAACGAAACCCTAATGCTAGTAAAATGAAAATAAAGGTTCGGCCAGGCCTTGGACAAGGTGGGTCGAATCCATGACTTAACAAGCCCTACAACTAGTAACTAATCCAAGCAATAACTTGACTGCTCAAGACTAAAAAGGCCCAACAGTTGGCCGACTCCCTTTAATTGGAAACACTACAAAGACTAACTAGCGGGCTAGAGCCCAAACTAACAACCATCACTTGGCTCCTCGTGGGCTTGGATCAATGCGTAGGTAACTGGATTAACATTCTTCAAACCTTCAAGGTCTCTATGAAAGCCTTGAGTCAAGGCCGCCATCCATCTCGCCATCCGTGCACACATCATTTTGTATTGGTTTGATGTTGGTTGTTATGTGGATTGATATGTGTATACTTTTGGCGTGAATTGTATATATATGTATATAGTTTAGTGTATCATATTTTGATATTTTCGTTATTTCGTGCCTTTTTATAATTTTCAATGCTTTAAACTCGTACCATATTTTGTTCCCAATTATAGAAGTTATATAAAAATTAAATGGAGACCCGTGGTCGAGGTGGGGGTAAAGGACGAGAACAAAGAATCGAAGGGGTAACCAATGAAAATGCAAATAGACAAGCCGAGACCCAAGTAGCTGCAGCCATACAGCGAATGGCTGATTTGTTAGAACAAATGGTCAACCAACAGGGTCAAGGCCAGGTACAGCTTCCTGAAAATCATGACGGAGAGGACCGTGCCTGTGAGGACCCAAAAATGTACTTATTTTAAACTCATATTATTGGCTTATTTAAATATTTATCCACCCGTTTTCTCCGAAAAATTTATTTCAACCCTTTTAAAACCATTTACATGGAACTATGACTTGCATATATTTTTAAAATGTCCTGTTAATAAATTTAATTTTTGGAAGCTCGTTTAGCGAAATTCAGTGAATACGCGTTTGGAGGCAATATTCGATTTGAGAGTATAGTGACCTTGGAGATTTGAGGACTCATGCGTTAGTTTTAAAATAGTTATTTTATGATTAATTACCCTAGTATTGGTTAGTTATATTATCGTTACAAGAATTTCTTAGAAATTGCACTTTATCGCGCGCGAGTCGGAAGTTCGCGTTTCCACGCGCGCGACTAATAGAAGGACTTTAGAAATTTATTTTAGAATATTAAGAGTGAATAATAATAGTGTTAAAGGAAATGCATTAGAGGTTTAGTGCACAAATGAAACAAACTCGAGAGAAAACGGACACGAAACGCCCACGCGGGAAACACTATTCAAAGTTGACTTTTGCTTAAATTTGAACCACCAACCATCAAGCTTCTCCAAGAAGCCTCTTTGATCAGCCTTTTCTCTCTCTTTTCATCCTCAAGGGTCGGCCATCCTCAAGTAAAGAAGAAGGAGAAGAGTCTCTCTTCATTTCACCTCATTTGACCTTCCATTTCACTCCAAATTTCTCACACAAACTCACAAACACTTGGAGATTCACTTGCCCTTGGTGGAGGACCTCATTCTTGCCGGTTTTTCTTAGGAGTTTTGGGACAAAAATTTCTGATTTTACACAAAGGAGTAGAAGGTAATCATCTGGTCACTTAATCTTAGTTCTAGTTGGTTAAATTTTGCTAGGAAGCTTGTAGCTTCATGGTTATTGTTGTGGATTGAGTTTAAATGTTGGAGTGGGCTCTATGAAATCCCACAATGGATATATTGGACTGATATGGTGATTATGAGTGTTGTTGGTGTTAATTATGTGTTAATCAAGTGGATATAAGTTGGAAAAATGAAAGGAAAACCAAAGGAAGATTGTATAGGAAGAGGCCGAATTCTGCCATGTTTTTCTCGAAGACTTAATCCGAAATTTTGATCCTCAAATGACCTTGAATATGATGTAGATATGTTGTGTAGGATGTGTGGAAATTTTTCACCAAAAATCATGTGAATTTGTTGGGTAAAAGTTGAAATTTCGAAATGGTACAAATCTGGAAAACTGTGTTCGGGTGTTCTAGACAGAGTATCTTTGAACGATCATAACTCTCTGCTCAGAAGTTGAAATCAAGTGCCTTTTGTGGCATTTGAAAATAGACATCTGTAGTTTTCTAATGGTGTATCATGCACCTTTTAATTCAAAGTGAGTCATCTGTAGTGACTGATCAAAGTCGACTGCCCTGTTCTTTCAGTGCAACCGAGAAAATTGTAGAAGCTGCAATTTGTGGCTCCATTTTATCTTACTTGCCAACTGAATTTCAAAATGACTTCTTTTGATGAAATGTAGCCTGTTGAATGTAGTTTCCAACGTCATCAACCATGTTCAATTTCAAGTTGAATTGAGTGAGATATAGTCCAATTCCCGAACTGTACCGAATCTGGAAAACCCTAATTTTGGTTAGCGGAATGGCCTAGCTTGACTTGGGACTTGTTGTTTTGAAAATTTTGATACCAATCACCTACCAAATGTATATTAGATGTTTCTTAGACCTTTGTTTCACAAATGAGTCAGATTTGAGTTGATTTCATTGGACCAAATGTTTGAAAGAGAAAACGGAAGCAAGAAAACAGATTTGCTTTGAAAATTCCTTAAACTTTGGTAGTTTTGTTAACTGCCTTCCCGTGTGAATTTTCAAATGAAATTTGATAGAGGAGTATTCCTCCTATAGAAGTTGAATTGTACCAATTTTGGTGTCATTCTAAGACTGTTTTGATATACAAACAAGATACTGAAGTTGTCCTTCCAAATCTAGAAAATGGACCGAACAGTCCTTAATTTTAACCAATTTTGAGCTGCTATATCTTGATGCTCAAAACTCCAATTCTAGTTCTGCTTAATGTGTTTTAAACCTTGATTGGAATTCTAATTGAGGTACAAATTTTAGAGGCTAGTTCACTTTCTGTGAATTTTGCCGAATTTTTAAAGTTTGCCGAAAATCAAGATTGAAACTGTCTTGTCGTGCGAATCAGCCATTTTAAGCTGAAATTTGAGTGTTTTCCATTTAGAATCTTGAAAAAGTGTCTTCTAGGAACTTTTATTACTTTGAAACTAGTTTCCAACGGTGCCAAGTTTTCCAATTTTCGACCTACAGAGTGTAAGATACGATTTTTCAAATATTGCTCCTTAAAACTGAAATTTTTGAACTTGAAGGGAATTGAGTTTTTAGAAACTCTTCACTACCCTTTGCTATTGAATGACCGTTTTAGACTTGATTTCTTGAGGGAAAACAGTTTTTCCTTGCGTTGTTAAATGCCACTTTTGAACCTTGAATTTTGAGCAATTAAGGCTCTTTTTCATGATATTTTCTTAGATTATACAAGTGTACAATCTCCCTTGTTAATAAGGGATTTATAAGTGATAGTGAGTGATAGTTAATTATTATTTGCTCAGGCACCCAAGCGGACCTTTAAGAGGATCTCACAATGGACGCCTAAACCCTCATTTGGGCACTACTTCCTTGTTTTTGATTGGTGAGTGTCAAGTGTATGTATAAGTGTTACGTGCTTAATTGTTATTAGTGATTGGGTATTTTAAAAATGTCGAGTCGAGTGTGAACTTTATCGCACTCGTTTTCATTTAAGTAAAGTGTATTTGAATTACTTAAAGTGAATTACGTGAAGTGAAAATTTAAGTGAAGTGATTCAGTGATTATTTATGCTATGATTGGATAAGTCGATTGAAGTGAATCTCCTCGACTCTCAGTGATAGTAACGGGGACGCCCAAATCTCATCGGCCAACCTTGCAACTCGAGTCGGCATGGGATTGGTCGACAAGTTTGGTGAGCCATGGGAAAAGTGTATAAGCGTGATTTATTGGAGAGATCTCGCTTGGCATACTCGAGTAGTATTGCCTTATATAAAAGAAGAGCGGGCCCGGCATTGGGGGATGTAATGGTGAACGGGGAATGAGTAAGTGAAGTCTCTACGGACTAAATACCGACCCAGTTGACGGAGTGTCATCACAGGGAGGTAATTAATCGAGCATTGGCAAAGCAAGTGGAACTTATGATACGAACGTCGCCAACCTTGTGACGAAACCCGTAAAAGATTAGCTTCAGGATTGACAAGAGGACACCAAGTTTGGAGCGGATGACCTCAACCCGTTAATCACGTGGTTAACGAACCTTGGTATAATGGTAGAAGACGCCACAACCTAGTGCGATTCTAGATTGATAAGTCACGAACACCTAGAGAAATTCTAAGGTATTCAAGAAGCCTTGGAGAAACCAAGAAAACTCTCAAAATCTGATTTATTGATTCAATGCCTAAATCCATTGGAAGTGTGGGCTATTTATAGCCTTACATAGAGATGAACAACTAAATGTGGAACTAGTCTAGAGTTGTGGTCTTGACTAAGACTAACAATTGTAGGCTTGACTATTTCCATAAGACTAAGAATTGTGGGCTTGACCAAACCTTATGAGGTCATCGCTTAGGTAAATAAGCAATGCTATGGACCATTAAGCCCTTATTACAATGACTTAATTAAAACAGCAAATGTGACTAGAGAAGGGTCACACATGGTTCTCTTTGACGTGCACTACATGGATGGCTTTCATTCCTTCATGCTCAAGTCCCTCAATGACCTTGGGGACAATTTCTTGGCCTTGTATCTCATGAACAAGTCCTTGGAGTTCCTCCCTCATCTTCTTAGCTCGTGCTCGAGTTACGGGTCCTAGGGGAACTCGAATAGTTCGCAATGGTGTCTCTTGGTTCGTATCATCCCCCTCCTCTTCAAAAGGATTTGTCCTCAAATCAGCTTCATCGTCTGCAAGAAAAGGAGATAGATCAGAGACATTGAATGTAGCGCTCACATTGTACTCACCGGGTAGGTCCAGTTTGTAAGCATTGTCATTGATGCGCTTGATGACTTGAAATGGCCCATCTCCTCGGGGAAATAATTTATTGCGCCTTTGGACTGGGAACCTTTCCTTGCGTAGATGTAACCACACCCAGTCACCAGGTTCAAACACAACGCGTTGGCGTCCCTTGTTAACCCGTTGAGCAACTTGGTCCATCCTTCGCTCAATGTTTAGGCGTACCTGCTCGTGTAATTTCTTGACAAAATCTGCTCGTTTAGCACCATCCATGTTAATGTGCTCAGAAGAAGGTAAAGGTGATAAGTCTAGTGGTGTTAAAGGGTTAAAACCATAGACTATTTCAAATGGTGAAAAATGAGTAGAACTATGCACCGTGCGATTGTATGCAAACTCAACATGGGGTAAACACTCTTCCCAGGTTCTAATGTTTTTTCTAATGATGGCACGCAAGAGTGTAGATAGTGTACGATTGACAACCTCAGTTTGGCCATCAGTTTGTGGGTGACTAGTAGTAGAAAATAGCAATTTGGTACCCAATTTTCCCCACAAAGTTTTCCAAAAGTAACTCAAAAATTTGACATCCCTATCAGAGACAATTGTCCTAGGCATGCCATGCAATCTAATGATTTCTTTGAAAAACAAATCAGCAATGTGCGATGCATCATCTGTTTTGTGACATGGTATAAAATGTGCCATTTTTGAAAATCTGTCAACAACAACAAAGATGCTATCATTTCCCCTCTTTGACCTAGGCAACCCTAAAACAAAATCCATGGAAATATCGGTCCAAGGTTCCTTAGGTACAGGTAAAGGACTATAAAGGCCATAGGGTTGAAATTTAGACTTAACTTTGAGGCAAGTGATGCATTTAGCCACCATTCGTTCCACATCTCGCTTCATCCTTGGCCAATGAAAGTGCTCTTGAAGGATAGCTAAAGTTTTAGCCACATCAAAGTGTCCCATCAAGCCACCTCCGTGTGCTTCACTAACAAGTAAAGAGCGAATAGAGCAGTTAGGTATACACAGTCGATTGAGGTAGAAAAGAAATCCATCAAGGATGTAGAATTTACCTTGATTTGCTGAACCATAAGAGTCATAAATACCTGAGAAATCTGGGTCATTGGTGTATAACTCTTTAACTAATTCAAATCCTAACAACCTTGCATCAAGTTGAGTGAATAAAGAGTACCGGTGTGATAATGCATCAGCAACAACATTAGTTTTCCCCACTTTGTACTTAATCACATAAGGGAAGGTTTCAATAAATGCAATCCACCTAACATGACGCTTATTCAACTTGTGTTGTGACTTAATGTGCTTAAGCGACTCATGGTCAGTGTGTATGACAAATTCCCTTGGTCTCAAGTAATGTTGCCAAGTTTCTAAAGCACGGATTAAGGAGTACAACTCCTTATCATAAGTGGAATAGTTCAAAGCTGCCCCATTGAGTTTTTCACTAAAGTATGCAATTGGTTTGCCCTCTTGCATTAGGACAGCTCCAATACCCACCCCAGATGCATCACACTCTATTTCAAACATCTTGTCAAAGCATGGTAATGCAAGTAGTGGTGCATGTGTGAGTTGATGTTTAAGCATTTGGAAAGCACGTTACTTGAGCATCACCCCACACAAATGGCTCATTTTTCTTAATTACTGCAGTTACAGGTGCAGCAATGGTACTAAAATCTTTAACAAATCGTCTATAAAAACTAACAAGACCATGGAAGCTGCGTACCTCACCCACCATGCTTGGAGTAGGCCATTCTCGAATTACTTTAACCTTCTCCTCATCCACTTTGATTCCCTGTTTACTCACAACAAAGCCTAGAAAGACAAGTTGATCAGTACAAAAGGAGCACTTCTTAAGGTTAGCATAGAGCTTTTCCCTTCGAAGTACATCAAGAACAAGCTTCACATGTTCAACATGCTCATCTAAGCTCCTACTATAAATCAGGATATCGTCAAAATATACAACTACAAATTTTCCAAGGAATGGACGAAGTACATGGTTCATCAATCTCATGAACGTACTAGGTGCATTAGTTAGTCCAAATGGCATAACTAACCACTCGTACAAGCCATGTTTGGTTTTAAAGGCCGTTTTCCATTCATCCCCCTCTTTCATCCTAATTTGATGATAACCGCTTTTTAGATCAATTTTAGTGAAAATCACAGCACCATATAGCTCATCTAACATATCATCAAGTCTAGGAATAGGGTGACGATATTTTACCGTTATTGCATTAACGGCCCTACAGTCAGTGCACATTCGCCAACTTCCATCCTTTTTAGGCACCAAGATGACGGGAACCGCACATGGGCTCAAGCTTTCTCGTGCCCATCCCTTTGTTAGAAGCTCTTCGATTTGGCGTTGGAGCTCCTTTGTCTCATCTGGACCCATTTTGTAGGCTGGTCTGTTAGGAAGTGGGGCACCTGGAACCAAGTCAATTTGATGCTCAATTCCCCTTATTGGTGGTAGTCCATTTGGAATCTCATCGGGGAAGACATCCTCATAATCCTGCAAAAGAGAGACAATACTAGATGGTAGAGTGTTAGTAAGATCACTTGTAACAACCAACACCTCTTTGCACAAAAGTACAAAGATGGGTGTATTAACACTCAAAGCTTTTCTTACTACATTGGCTTTTATCAATAGATTTTGCCTTTTTTCTCTCTTTTCAATTTTGGCCGGCTCACCATATGTCTTTTTCCTCTCAATTTTCTCGGCCTTATCATTTTCTGTTGAGCTCTCGGCTTTTTCTATTTTTTTCTTCTCATTCTCAAGCTCAATCTCCTTGATCAGGCTTTCTTGATCTTCATGAACTTGGATAGGAGTGAGTGGCACAAGCACAATCCTCTTCTCGCCTTGCTTGAAGGAGTATTTATTGGTAATGCCATCGAATGTAACTCCCTTGTCGAATTGCCATGGTCTCCCCAATAGTATGTGACATGCTTGCATAGGGACCACGTCGCATAACACCACAACCTCATACTTTCCAATTTGGAAAGGTATTTGGACTTGCTTGGTCACACGAACATCCCCACTATCGTTCAACTATTGCAAACGATAAGGTGTTGGATGTCGTAGAGTGGGTAGTGCTAGTTTTTCCACCATTAAGCCGCTAGCGACGTTAGCACAACTACCTCCATCTATGATCAAACTACATACCTTGCCTTTGATATAGCAACGGGTGTAGAAAATGTTCTCCCTTTGTGCATGGTCGGCGGCATTCACTTGGGTTGCTAAGGCTCGTCTAACAACGAGTCCAACTCGTTCATCGATGGGCAATGCTTCCTCTTCTTCCTCTTCTTTCTCAAGGGATGGCAACTCCTCCTTCTCATCTTCATCATCGGTGAGAAACTCACCATTGGGTAAGATGATCATAGTGCGTTGGTTCGGGCATTGGCTAGCAATATGCCATCGGCCTTGGTATTTGAAGCATCTAGTATCTCGATTTCGCCCCATGCTCGACTCAATGGCAGTCTTTGGTGTTGCCTTAGACTCCCACTTAGTCATATCTGGCCTCGGTCTTGAAGGGGTGGAATTACTCAGCTCTTTATCCTCTTTCTTTGGTGGTGTAGTTTGGGGATAAGAGGGTGAAAAGTTGGAGTAACTCCGAGTCGAACCCCTCCTCTTAATCCTCCTTTGAATCTTGATGGCCTTCTCCACCAAGTCCCCAAGTTCCACATAGTGGTGTAACTCCACTTGATCAGCGATTTCGGGCCTTAATCCATTCAAGAAGCATGCCATTGTTGCTTCTCGATCCTCCATGATGTCTGCCCGTAGCATGAGTATTTCCATTTCCTTGTGATAGTCCTCGACACTTCGTGCTCCTTGGTTGAGGGTTTGAATCTTTTGGTACAAGTCACGGTAGTAGTGACTTGGTACGAAATGCTTTCTCATTAGTCGTCTCAGCTCCATCCAAGTTTGTATTTTAGGTTCACGACTCCTCCTTCGACTAATGGAGAGTTGATCCCATCACACAACGGTGTAGTCGGTGAATTCGACCACAGCCAACTTGACCTTTTACTCCTTCGAGTAAGTATTGCAGTCGAAGACAAGTTCAATCCGCATCTCCCACTCTAAGTCGGCATCGGGGTCTGATCGTTCTTGGAAGGGTGGAATTTTCATCTTTATGCCTGGAATGTGATCATTTGAAGGCCTAGCGTCACGCTTGGACCTACTTTGCTTATGCTCATAGTTGTTGTCTGAGTTAGAGTCGCTAGACTCATGTGCATAAGCCTTTCCACGGCTGCCTTTGGAGCTTCCATGAGACAACTCTAAGCTGTCAATGCGTTGGTGCATCAGTTCAAGTTTTTGGTCCATCATGCGTCCCAATTCGCCTTTGATTGCTTCTGTGAAAAGTTTAAGATCAAAAGCTTGGGAGCTTGCTCCCCCCTCGTTAGCCATGGTGAAGTATAGGGTAAAAAAAATAATAATGGAAAGAAGCAAAGTTTATCTCGCACACTTCCTCACGTGTTTACTCTCGCTCTCGTGTTTGAACACTCTAATGAACTACCAAGGTGTTTTCAAGGCTCCTCGGTCAACTCCTCGAAGAAGTTAGAACTCCTTCTAGTGTGGATTGACTTACCAACCAGGGTCACAAGATTGTAGCACTTTGAACGAAAAAAGAACAAAAGATGAAGGGACTGACCACGACTCAATGAATGACTCAAAGTTGAATTTTAAGGATCCTAGACAAAACTCTACCCAAAACTGGAATTTTGAGCTGCTGGTTGCTGCATTTCTGGTCAGTGTTTTGGTAGGTAAATGGACACTTAGAGGATTCAGAATGACACTTAAAACTGACCTAATGATGCACAAAAATTTCCAGAATTAATGATTGGACAGAAATTCCCCAACGGTTGCAAAGATGGAATCCGAATGGAAAAGGAATTTGTGTTGCGGTGGGACTGTTTTGGAAACCCAAGGCTGACTTTTCTTCCTTAATCCTTTGGAACAAGGATTAGTCTTCCTATTTGCTGGTTCCCACGAATTCTAAGGTCAAGATCAAGATTGGAACTGATTTGGTTATTTTTGGGAATGAAAATTTGACTTGAACGGGTTGGAAAATTTGACTTTGAATAGGTTGGAAAATTTGACTTGAATAAGCTGAAAAAAAAAGAAATTGACTTGACTTGGGGCCTTTTAGACACCAATATTTCGATGGTCAGTTTTTAGGAGGGCATTTATCACAATCAATGGTCAAATTTGGAAGCTTTCAAGAGTCAAATTTCGTGGCTTAGAAAGGCTGGCTTTCAAGAGTCAAATTTCATGGCTGAATGTTCTTCTTATCAATGGTCAATTCTGGAGGCTTTCAAGAATCCCAACCAAAGTTCCAAGAACTTCAAGATTGTGGTTTTAAACAATCAAGAACTTCAAGAAACCCAAGTTTTGATCAAGACAGATTTCCAAGAATTTTGTAAGGTTAGCCAGCTATATTTTTTTTTTTTGTATGTAAACAACAAGAACACAAGGTAACAACTAGATAGGACTCTAAAACCCTTGCTACAAACTGATTTTTTTCGGATGAACAGTAACCTCGGATGATCAAATAGAACAAAAGACTGGAATTAAATGGATATAACAGGATAGAAACAAGACACAAACACAAACAAAGAATCAAGAATAAGACACAAAAAAAAAGGCTGGACCAAACAAGGCTAACCACAACAATTAACAACAACTAGACGCAAGTTTATGATGCGACAAATCTGGAAAAATAACGCAAGAACACGATGCAACAAATCTGGAAATTGCGGATAGCAAACTTAGAACACGAAAACAGAATTTTGGACAACTTGACTCGAAAAGGAAATAAATAAAGGGATATAACGTGATACCTCTTAACTAGCTCTGATTACCAACTGATACGAACGTCGCCAACCTTGTGACGAAACCCGTAAAAGATTAGCTTCAGGATCGACAAGAGGACACCAAGTTTGGAGCGGATGACCTCAACCCGTTAATCACGTGGTTAACGAACCTTGGTATAATGGTAGAAGACGCCACAACCTAGTGCGATTCTAGATTGATAAGTCACGAACACCTAGAGAAATTCTAAGGTATTCAAGAAGCCTTGGAGAAACCAAGAAAACTCTCAAAATCTGATTTATTGATTGAATGCCTAAAACCGTTGGAAGTGTGGGCTATTTATAGCCTTACATAGAGATGAAAAACTAAATAATGTGGAACTAGTCTAGAATTGTGGGCTTGACTAAGACTAAGAATTGTAGGGTTGACTATTTCCATAAGACTAAGAATTGCGGGTTTGACCGAACCTTATGAGGTCATCTCTTAGGTAACTAAAGCAAGGCTATGGACCATTAAGCCCTTATTACAATGACTTAACTAAAACAACAAATGTGACTAGAGAAGGATCACGCATAGTTCTCTTTGACGTGCACTAAATGGATGACCTTCATTCCTTCATGCTCAAGTCCCTCAATGACCTTGGGGATAATTTCTTGGCCTTGTATCTCACGAACAAGCCCTTGGAGTTCCTCCTCATCTTCTTAGCTCGTGCTCGAGTCACGGGTTCTAGGGGAATTCGAATAGTTTGCAATGGTGTCTCTTGGTTCGTATCATCTAAATCAGATTTTGAGAGTTTTCTTGGTTTCTCCAAGGCTTCTTGAATACCTTAGAATTTCTCTAGATGTTTGTGACTTATCAATCTAGAATCGCACTAGGTTGTGGCGTCTTCTACCATTATACCAAGATTCGTTAACCACGTGATTAACGGGTTGAGGTCATCTGCTCCAAACTTGGTGTCCTCTTATTGATCCTGAAGCTAATCTTTTACGAGTTTCGTCACAAGGTTGGCGACGTTCGTATCAGTTGGTATCAGAGCAAGTGGAACTTAGCTCCTAAGAGCTTCCATATCCTTGAATTGTTTCTAGTTACTTTTGTTACTTGAATTGTTAATTACTTGAATACTACTGTTTTACTTGATAAATTGTGATTGCTACTTGGATTACGTGCTTGCATGTGTGTTCTTGGCCTCACGAGCAATCGCTCATCCCGTAGATTTATTTTTCTTAACAGGAACCGATATGGAGTGACACTCGAAGAAGCCTTTTGGTTGAACTTTTGATTAGAGATTTGAGTGTATTTAACTAGACAATTTGGAAGTTGTATATTTTGACAAGGGGATGTACCTTGAACTTGTGATATAGGGTTGAATGCTTATGTATGGAAATAATTTCGTACTTTTATTCCTATTTCATTGTTAGTATTGTATCTTTAAGTTTGAACTGGAATTGTAGTGAGTCCTAGCGAAAGCTGGGCAGGCGTCCCGCCGATACCCTTTGGTTCGTCTTAGGGAGAAGTGGGGGCGTCATAGTTGGTATCAGTGTGCTAGGTTAGAAATCTATTTGGGAGATATATTAGAGACTTTATTTCTAAGAATAGGAATGAGATAACCTAGTTATACCCTAAGTTATATTTGAGCGAGTTCGTGACTTTAACTTTCTAATCTGAAAATTGTGGTTGTTTTGAGGGATGGAGAATGGGAATGGAGGACCTGCTGCTAATGGTAATGGTCATGCTAATGGCTATGTGGAGCCCCTTAGGTCCATTTACTATAGTGCAAATGGTGGAGGATCTCGTGTGCGTTATTCACCTTCTACTAGGTATCCTCGATGTGTCTGTAGGACGACATATGCTTACCCGAATAACCTAGTATTTGCTCTTGACGATGAGCGACGTCAGTTGGTGGATGCCAACAGAGATCTGTTTCAGGAGATGGAGGAGCTGAGCATTATGGTGAATGCTCAGAGTGCTAAGATTGCTGAGTTGGAGGGGACATTAGTGAGCGAGGTGGCTAGGGCTAAGGCCGCCCGTGATGAGTTTCGGAGAGTTAGGGCTCGACTTACTAGGATAGGTGAGGAAATCCGTGGATCATGGCCGATGCCACTATGCTGATTGATGAGGTGATGGAGGTTGTATAGAGTCCAATTCAGGAGGGCGCTGAGGAGGATCCGGAGGAGGATCTAGAGGAGGATCCTGAGGAGGAGGTTCCACCTGATAGCCCCTGAGGACTAGGCTTAGAGTGACCGACCTTTTGACTTTTGTAATTAGAAATAGCTGGGGTGATGCTAGTGCAAAGGCCATTGTATTTTGCTTGACTGTGTGGCCTACTTTTGAGGCACTTGACTTTACTTTAGTCGTGCATGACTAAAAGTACCTTTGTGGCACCTGTGTGCTATATTTTTGTAATTTTCCGCATGACTTGCTAATTGTATGAACTTTAATGTGTAAATACATGTTAATTATTGTTATTTTCAATGCTTTCAAGATTGGTTCTTGTTTTAAGAAATTCCTCTCGTGATAACTTTTATTTCTTGCACTAGGCACCACTAGAATTATGGACGGACGAAAGAATGGACGAGGTAGTGGGCGAGGGTCTAGGCAAGCCCAACCTCAAGGGGATGACCAAGGATCGGCAACTGGGCCGACCCAGGGACAACGAAATTTAAAGGGTAATCAAGTGGATACTGCCATTAATAGGATAACTGATATCCTTGAGCGGTTAGCCGAGATACAGGGTCCAGAGCCACTTAACCAGCCCGGGGGCCATGATAGAGGGGAAGATAGGGCTTTGGAGAGGTTCCTGAAGTTTAACCCGCCTAAGTTCACTGGAGAACCTAACCCTGAGGTAGCGGAGAATTGGTTGGAGAGGATGACCAACATATTCGCTGCCTTAGATTATACTGAAAATAGACGAGTGAATTTTGCTGCTTTCCAATTTGAGAGAGTAGCACGTGCTTGGTGGGACATGATAAAGGGAAAATGGGAGAGAGGCTAAACCCCTTGGACTTGGGAGAATTTCACGAGGGAGTTTAACGAGAAGTTCCTTCCGCCTCTGATCCAAGAGAACGGGAGGACGAGTTTATAAAGTTGAAACAAGGAACTCTTAGTGTAGCCGAGTATGAAGGGAAATTTACTAAACTTTCTAAATACGCTCCCAAATTAGTGACCAATGAGCGGAAAAGGATAAGACGGTTTGTACAAGGGCTTAATGTAGAAATCTAGGAGGGCTTGGCTGCGGCCCAAATCTCTACGTTTACTGAGGTTTTAGAGAAAGCGCAAAGAGTTGAGAGCGCAAGAATGCAAGTTAGGGATTTCCACAATAAGAAAAGGAACTTTTCTAGTCATACTTCTAGATAGGCTAGTAAGAGTGCCCCGTCTTCCAAGATGGGAAGAGGAACGGGAGGAGTGAGGACCGCTGGAGCTTCAAGGGGAGCTCTATCCAGAGGAGGCTGTAGTGGGCCAGTTCAAGCGAGAGGAGTGCCTTCTAGTGGCTCTTCCATAACCCCTCAAGTTACTTGTGGCTACTGTGGTAAACCAAATCACTCAGAGAATGATTGTTGGAGGAAGTCGGGAAAGTGTTTGTTCTGTGGTAGTGCTGAACATCAACTCACGAGTTGTCCGAAGGCGCCAACAATAGGAGGTAGCACTCAAAGGCCAGAAAAGTCACTCTAAGCAGACTAGTGCTGGAGGGAGTCGACCTAGAGTACCGGATAGGGTTTATGCACTGGATCATCAACAGATTCCCGATGCGACTGAGATGGTTGAAGGTACGATCCCTATTTTCCACCGTTTAGCTAAGGTTTTAATTGATCCGAGTGCAACGCATTCTTTTGTAAACCCTAATTTCATGGGTTGAATAGACTTGAAACCAATTAAGTTACCTTATGATTTGGAGGTTAAAACACCTATTGGGGATCAAAGTTTACTAGCTAATTTGGTGTATAAAGATTGTGAGATATGGGTTGGTAAACGGATATTACTGGCCCATCTGATGGGTTTAGCGATTAAGTGATATGATGTGATCCTAGGAATGGACTGGTTAGCCCATTATAATGCTCAGTTGAATTGTAAGACGAAAACAGTAGAATTGTACATTTCGGGAGAGGCGACCCTGAAATTGGATGTGAGGGGTAGATTAGCCTTATCTGCACTTATTTCAGGGATTCGAGTTAGGAAAATATTAAGTAAGGGAGCGGATATCTGGCTTTCCTTATCAATACCCCTAGTGATAAAGTGAAATTAGAAGACATGTCTGTAGTGAAGGAGTATCCAGATGTCTTTCCCGAAGAGTTAGAGTCTTTACCCCCGGAAAGAGATATAGCTTTTAAGATTGATGTGACTCCAGGAGTAGCACCTACCTCTAAGATGCCGTATAGAATGGCTCCAGCTGAATTGAAAGAGTTGAAATTGTAATTACAGGATTTGTTGGATCGGGGTTTTATAAAGGAGAGTGATTCACCGTGAGGAGCCCCGGTCTTATTTGTCAAGAAGAAAGATGGGAGTTTAAGACTGTGCATAGATTATCGAGACTAGAATGATGTCACTATTAAGAATAAGTACCCGTTGCCCCACATTGATGAATTGTTTGATGTGACAGCCACACCTTCCCCTAAGGCGAACCAAAGGGGTTAGCGAACTGCCTGCCCAGCTCTCGCCAGGACTAACGGTTCGGTATAGAACGAGCTAATACATTCCGGAGCTTACCAACGCGAGTAAACAAATCAAAATGTTAAAATAAAAAAAAACGAAACCGAAGTCGGCTATGAATAGTAACCGACCCGTCAGAACCCAACCAAATATCAAGCAAACATTCACATCTTGAAACTTAGCATTTACAAGCCAAAGTGGCATACAAAAGTATTCAAAAGTGGATACATGTCTGGTTT
The DNA here is from genome assembly GCF_003713205.1 of Coffea eugenioides. Taxonomy (NCBI): domain Eukaryota; kingdom Viridiplantae; phylum Streptophyta; class Magnoliopsida; order Gentianales; family Rubiaceae; genus Coffea; species Coffea eugenioides. Next base: position 36,656,629 of record NC_040040.1, read on the forward strand.
GCCAAATCAAAAGGAAAACGGTCCCAAAAGTACATTTAGGGTTTCAATACATGAGCTATACAAAAGATATGTTCAACTAGCTCAATTTGGCAGCCAATTGTCAAATCCAGTCCAAAAGTATTTATTTTCCTGTAAGGAAAACAAAAAGGAACAGAAAGGGGTGAGCTTGCGCTCAATGAGGTACCAGACATATAGCAGTAAAATCATGGCATTTCACATTTAACAAATCAGGTACACATGCCAGATGTAAAGTAAATGAACCAATGATTCAAATCAGAAGGATACAGGTGGCTCTCAGGAGCCAAATTCCCATTAGCATCATCGAAGCTTGATCGAAATAATAGTTGACACTCCGTCAACGCTAAAGGAGTAACCAATACCGTAGACTCCACTTTCTTCGATTCCTTCCACCTCACATACCCCACCGGGCCCGAAATCCAATCAGATCAGAAATGGTAATACTCGAGTATACCCGGAATCAAGGGTCTCAATACCCAAAGATCCCAAAACAGACTACCGTGGTTCGTTATCTAATCGACCAGGCCCTTGCCGGCCCGACTCGAGTAACTGGCCACAGGTGTTGAGCTCAGAGGTCACAGAAAGGTCGTTGGACACAAGCTTCCAAACGACGTCAGAACAGATACAGATCCAGATACAGATAACAGATACAAATACAGATACAGATAGCAGATTCAGATACGCGTTCAAAATTGGCATATGAACAGACCAGAGAACGAGTGTGATAAAGTACACCCTCGCCTCCCTTTTATCAAAACAGTATTTGGCTCCAACAGTCAGTATTCAGATATTCAGATATTTCACATAACGGGTAGCAGGTAGTGGAACACTCACCGGGGTCAGTACAGATACCTCCCAAAAGAGAGCTTTAATCACCAAGAAACCCTAAGATAATCCAAAGAAAACAATTGAAGGTTCCACTTTCAAAATCGAGTATACAGAATGCACATGTGAGGCTCGACTACCAGTCGTATGCCTCGCCAAATAATGATTAAAGCAAGGGTGCAACACATGAATTTTTGGAAACGAAAAGGTAAAATGAAGACCTAGGCTCAAACAACCCAAAAGTCCTTCGCTCAAATCACAAGTAAATCCAACTAGCCTTCAAGTAAAATTTCGGCAGCATATCCCTTGTGTTTACCTAATTTCCAGCCATCATGGCTTCATTATTTCCTCAAATCAGTCCCAACATCTCGTACAAAAATAATCTCATTCCCAAAAGCCGTTCACTAGGCTTAAAGGCATTCAAGTACAAAATTTAGTTAGGAAATGACCGGATATGAAAGTCAAGCCCTAAACTATTCAAATAAACACAATAAGACTCGATTACAAGTCATAAACCAATTCTACATACTACCAAAACAGGGTTCCCTAAGCATACACAAACAATAGAGGAAACCAGAAAAATCCGGAAATGATTTAGCTTTAGCCCTGAAAAAAAACAGTTTTTGTCCTCATTTTACGGTAATGGTGCCAAAGGCACTACGATTATCGGATGAAGGTACAAGACCCACTGTTTCGAAGCTAAGAGATAGGGCTACAACATTACAGAAGGTCACTAAACCCAGTTTCGAGCGTAACCAGGTCAAAAATGCAAGATACCATACCAGAATCACAAAAACAGATTCACAGAACGCATTCTAGCGGAAATATCATAACTCAGGCTCTCCAAGTCCAAATCCAGAAATTCCAAAACCAGCTGAAATATAAGAAACAGGGATAAATTTCATCAGAAGGCCTCAACAACCAATTCGCAAGAAATTCCAGCCAAAACAACCAATTACTGGCGCAATTCTTACATTCGGGTAAAACCAGAACAGCAATAGTAATTTCGACTTCTCTCACTCTACGCTACTCCGATTGACCTAAAATTTTGTAGGAACCTCTAAAATGTCATTCCCTACAACTTTCATGTTTTAAGCTAAGGCCAATTCGGCCTCTAACTAGGAGCTAAAAACTCGGCAGAATGTTCCTTTCACAAAACCTAATTTTCATGAAAATGTCTTCCAAAACAAATTTAAAATTGATTGGCAATTGACCACTTTTTTCCACCTACATAGAGCTCCTTAAGACATCATTTCCATCAATCATATATAACCTCCACAACCATGATTATATTAAAAAAAAAAAATCCCCAAAAAAAATAAAACTTTTTCATCACTTCAACCACAAATCCAAGAAATAATTCCATAATTATTGCCCAATCTCATAACTTAATCCATAATATTTCATCTCATACTACCACTAATCATGATTTTAGCATCAATTAAGGGAGGAGGGTGGTTCTTCACAACTCACCTTAGAAACAAGAGAGAGAGAGCAATAGGTCCTCTTAGCTTTCCAAATAACTCCACAAATCAACTCACTAACACTAATTGAAGAGGTTTTATGGAAGGAATTCAAGATGAAACGATTAGTTTGTGAGATTGGGCAAGATTGGAGCAAGAAACTTGGAAGCTTTTCTTTATTTTCTTGTAGGAAGAGGTTCGGCCAAGAGGAAGACAAAAATGAGGAATTTTTGGTGAATTTTTTATTTATTTGGTCAATGGTAAGAAAATGAATAGTGGTCTTACAAGTTCCACCAATCAAATGGTGACACTTGTCACTTATTTAATGTAAGTCTATCACTTTGTTCCCTCTCACATCAATCCAAATAGCTTCCTCTAATTATCTCTTAACACCCGGTAAATTAAACCCAGTATCCGAAACTTATCCTAGTTGGCCGAATTTTTCTGAACTTTTCGCACTAGTGGGTCCCACGTCCGGTATACGCTCTTAATTTCTCAAAAACTATTCGATACTAGAAAAATCATCTAAAAACTATATTTACTCATAAAAATTATCTAGAAAAATTTCCGGATACAGAAAGTGCGGAAAACAAGCCATTGAAGATAAGAAAACCTAGAAAGATAATAAAACCTAGAAAATGGAAAAGTTACGGGTTCTCACACTCTCTCCCCCTTAAAGAAATTTCGCCCTCGAAATTTTCTTATCAACGGAATCTATCAAAATCTATGGTACCCAACGGACCATACCTTCTACGTCCTCAGACGAGTCAGGATCCTGATGGTGTTCTAAAGAATACACCTGAGCCGGTGCCTTGTGTGACGACCCCACCTCCCCCTAGGGCGTACCCCAGGGTTCGGCGGGTCGCCTGCCCAGCTCTCGCCGGGATTCAGTCATTCACTACAGTCCTCAATTAAAATCGGAATAAATCACAAGAATAAATAGGGCAGCAATCCAAACTTAAAGCGGAACTTATATACATTGCTATCTCAAAAGGAAGTACGACCATCAAATGTACAAAGGTTCTCACTTCACCATACAACTAGCCCGTGCCAAGCACTAGGGCGAGAACCATTACAAAAGAAACAAAAGACCTAGACTAGGCTAATCTATGCTCTCATCCTGCTTGCCGTCCCCTGTTAAGGAAAACAAAACTAAAGGGGTGAGCTAAAAGCTCAGTGAGGTTCCGAACAGATAATCAAACAATCAATTCAATACATTAAACATGGAGTATCAATAATTCAAGAAACATTTACAATGGAAAGCGATAGCAACATTCATTAAAAGGATACGGCTCACAAGGAGCAATTCGTTCGTTCGTTCGTTCATTCGTTCTCCTGTCATTTCCCCCTTATTCCTCCAATCATTTGAAAATGCATTTTTCGTTTATCAATAAACCCTCGTTCGTTTGTTCGTTCGTTCATTCATTCATTCACCCCCGTCCTGGCCGTTGGCCAGTCTCCACCAACCTACAGGGTAATACTCGAGTATACCAAACGTTCACCCAAGTCCCTAATCGCCCGACCGAGTCCGCTTCTGGCTCGAGACGACCGGTAACAAGGGGCAATGGCCAGTTCAGCCCAAAAGGCTTACATTCATGCGCAAGTAACATTTTAATCATTAAATCCTTGAAAATTGTACAGTTATTTAGGTCGAGTGCGATAAAGTACACACTCGCCTAGAAAGCTCGTTTTGGAAATCATTAAAAGCACTTAACACATTAGCAAACGATAACAACAAGCCATAAAGTCAAATAAGGAACACTCACCTAGTTATGCAAAATAACGTGCAAAATATCCTTCCGGATATTACCCTTAGTCACCAATGAAACCTAAGGTTGAACAAGAGAACATATTTCAGTTTATCGAGCAAAACATTTAAGGGAAACAAAGAAACCCGACTAATTAGGAGTAAAACGTGTAAAGATGACTTTCAAGTAAGAAGAGGGTTGTTTGAACCCAAGGATGAAAAATCATGTTTTAAAATGGAAAGCCGGTCATGGTATTGGCCAAACAAAAGTATACAAGTTCAAATAGAAACCTTGCCCTCGAGCGAAAATTTGGGCAGCACGCCCTTTGTGTTTACCTAATTTTCCAGCCATTTAGGCTTCATTATTTTTCCTCAGCCAATCCCAAAGTCATATATATCATAAATGCAAGTCAATAGCCGCTCCATAGGCTCATAACATCATAAGAATAAGTATCAAAGTCGTAACAAGTGCGGAAATACAATCTAGCAAAAGACAGATTTGGCGTGTGGTTGCGGAAATAACACATCCGAGGCTACGCTTATCGGATTGAGGCGTAACCTATACCATTACGAAGCTAAGACACAGGGCTAAAATGTTCATGAAGATCACTTAGTCCAGTTTCCAATGTAACCTAGTCAAATTCCCCAATTTACAGAACCAAAATCCAACTAGTCGGCTAATCAACCGCACTGCACTGGAATGGTCATAACTCAGGTTACCAAGGTCCAATTAAGGTGTTCTTAGTGGAATTTAAAAGCTAAGACAGAATAATAAAACTTTCATGTTTTGTTAAAAAGCTAAATCAGCATGGATCCTAGTGAACAAACATGATAAACTGGATGAACTGACGAAAACGGAATACTGGAAATTTCCTAAAACAGTGAGGGTATTTTGGTCTTTTCACGGGTTACGTTGCTCCGATTGAGCTGAAATTTTGTAGGCAGATATAAAATACCATTCTATACAACTTTTATGTTTTATTCCAAGCACAATTCAGCCTCTAACATAGGGCAATAAAAACAGGCAGAACCTAGTGACAATTTTCCAGAAATCTGAAATCTTTTGGTTTCAATGATAACTTTCTTAATTTCTTACTCCACTTGCTACCAAAACCCCCTATATAACCTTGGATACAACATATATTCATCATACATCAAGTTTAGGCAGAAATTTATTAAACCCTAACTCATGTAACAAAAGGAAAAATTACCCAAAACATGATAACAACCGTAATTCATCACAATCTTGAGATGCTAAGCTAATTTAAACAAGATTAAGAGTAAAAATTGGGGAAATCATCATCCTTACCTTGCTTAGTGTCTACCAAGAGCAACCCTAGCCTTCCCCTTCAAAATTTCACCAATAGCTCACTCAATAAACACTCAAGGGTGCCTTTAATCGGTTTAGTTTCTTTGTTTCCTCACTTTGTGACTTGATTCAAGAAGAAATGGAGAAGCTTTTCTCTTGTTTTTACTCTATCTCTCTCTCGGCTCTTCAGCAGAAATAATGAGGAAGAATGGTGCAATTTTGGGGATAAGAAGGTTGGACAATGTCTTGGTCAATGGCCTCTAATGGTGTGACACTTGTCACAACCCTTACCAAGTAAAATTTCCTTTTCTTTTATTGTATTTTCAGCCTCTAATTTCGGTCAAGCTTAGCTGGAATTAAGGAGATATTTTGCTCAAATATTAATGAGCTTGTATGGTAAGAAAATGGTGATCAAGTGGTGTGTTCAACCGGTAGTGCGCGGGACCCGCCGGTTCGCGCCGTTTTTCTTAAAAACACACGTACTAAGGTTTTTACTTCCTATTCACCAATCTTATCTCATTGCTCCTAATCACATATTATTTCTCACTTAAAATTCACTTTTAATCACCAAATTTGATCCTTGCTCCATACCGAAATTTCATCCGGCGAAAAATCGCGAAAACCCTAATTTGCCCCAATCTTGGAAACGAAGAGTAAAACCCTACTTTCTAGGTTCATATGCACTTATTGTGGAACATTTGGGTAGTAGGGCTTTAATAAATAATAATTTTCAAATAAAAGGCATTTTTGAAGAACAGAAAAAAATTATGTAAGAAATTTGCGGGTCCTTACACCTTGGATCCAGTCCCTTCCTTTTCCGACTGTCCAGGGTTAGTCTTAGTTGGTTGCGGGGTCCCTTTTCCTTTTCGCAATCGAATTGGGCAGTCAGCAATCCGATGATCGGCACTTCCGCAGCGCAGACATTTTCCCTCTTTCTTCCAACAATTTGCCTCCGTATGATTTGGCCCTCCGCAATATCCACAGGGACCACGAGTAACAGAGACCGGTCCTCCCTGAGGGACATCACGCGACACCCCTGGTTGTCGTACTCCTCCGTTTCCCTTTCCCATCTTAGGGGGCGTACTTGTACCTTCTTGCTCAGAGCTACTCCTAGGAAAGCCCCTTTTCTTGGCTTGAAAGTTTTTCACCTGCAGCCTAGCATTTTCTACTCGTTGCGCCTTCTCTACGGCCTCGCTAAAAGCATTAATCTGGGCCACCGCGAGGTCCTTCTGAATTTCTACGTTCAAACCCTGGATAAAACGCCTTATTCGCCGCTGCTCGGTCATGATCAGTTCAGGGGCAAATTTGGATAGGCGGGTGAACTGGCTCTCGTATTCCGCGACAGACTGGGCCCCTTGGCGAAGTCGGATAAACTCATCTTCCTTCCGCTCCTGGACTAGAGGAGGGAAGAATTTCGCGTTGAACTCCCGCATAAAATTCACCCAAGTCCTGGGCGTCTGTTCCCGTTCCCATTTTTGCCGTATGACGTTCCACCAGGAACGGGCCGCCCCTTCCAACTGGAAAACGGCGAAAGTCACCTGCCGTTCTTCGGTGTAGTGCAGGGCAGCGAAAATGTCTACCATTTTCTCGAGCCACCTTTCGGCGACATCCGGATCGGGTTCCCCAATAAATTTCGGTGGTGCGAACTTCTGGAACCTCTCAAGTGCCCTATCGTCGCTTTCGACATGATTGCCCGGGTTTCCAGGATTAGGGTTTGGGGTTTGGCCTTGTTGCTGCACCACTTGTGCCAGCAGGTTGGTCATTTGCTGCATAGCGGCAGCTATCTGCACGTTGGGGTCAACTCTCGGTTCAGGGTTAGGTCCAGAGGAGGTTTCCCCAGTGCCCCTTTCAGGCGTAGGTTGCCTATTCCCGCGCCCACGTCCCCGGCCACTACGCGTGCCTTCCATTAAATCTAAGTCGATCTAGATCACAAAATAAATATACTGTTAAAGGGCACCTAACCCTCCTTTTCGTAGCACTAAACAGGAACCAGTAAACAAGAACAATTAACTAAACAACTCCCTCGTAGAGCATGTAAACACATAACACATATACAGAGAACACATAACAAGATCAACAATTATACAGAACAGTCAGTCAGGTACATACAAAGTCATCCCATAAAACAAAAGGGTCCTCCAAAAGTACTATAGACAGACTAGGTCACGAGTACAAAAGAACTCACGAAAAACTTTCTTTCCCCCCCAGGGCTCTATCCAACATCCACGAGAACAACACCATTTATATCTTAATCAAGGTTGATCACGCTTAACCACACCCGAACACACCATATGAAGTTCCATAGAATCGCCTTTCTAGTTCGCCTAAGTCCTTTCTAACCTAGGCTCTCATTGAGTTAGTAGCCGGGCACGAGAATCCCAAATAAGATAATTCACAACTCGAGCCGGCCGGTCCCAAGAGTAAATCATCCATATTAAAGATTCCTACCCGACATACATACCTAGCTTCCTCAAGTCCCATGATAATGATCCTTACTCTTATAACATGCATAGTTCATAGCTTATGCTCAAAAGAGCACTTATACCTTTCACGAAAGCAGGACCATAACACCACTTGGCCCCAACCTCACTCCGCGCAGAGACCACGCGAAGTGGCTCCGATACCACCTGTGACAGCCCCACCTTCCCCTAAGGCGAACCAAAGGGGTTAGCGAACTGCCTGCCCAGCTCTCGCCAGGACTAACGGTTCGGTATAGAACGAGCTAATACATTCCCGAGCTAATACGAAACCGAAGTCGGCTATGAATAGTAACCGACCCGTCAGAACCCAACCAAATATCAAGCAAACATTCACATCTTGAAACTTAGCATTTACAAGCCAAAGTGGCATACAAAAGTATTCAAAAGTGGATACATGTCTGGTTTGCCAAATCAAAAGGAAAACGGTCCCAAAAGTACATTTAGGGTTTCAATACATGAGCTATACAAAAGATATGTTCAACTAGCTCAATTTGGCAGCCAATTGTCAAATCCAGTCCAAAAGTATTTATTTTCCTGTAAGGAAAACAAAAAGGAACAGAAAGGGGTGAGCTTGCGCTCAATGAGGTACCAGACATATAGCAGTAAAATCATGGCATTTCACATTTAACAAATCAGGTACACATGCCAGATGTAAAGTAAATGAACCAATGATTCAAATCAGAAGGATACAGGTGGCTCTCAGGAGCCAAATTCCCATTAGCATCATCGAAGCTTGATCGAAATAATAGTTGACACTCCGTCAACGCTAAAGGAGTAACCAATACCGTAGACTCCACTTTCTTCGATTCCTTCCACCTCACATACCCCACCGGGCCCGAAATCCAATCAGATCAGAAATGGTAATACTCGAGTATACCCGGAATCAAGGGTCTCAATACCCAAAGATCCCAAAACAGACTACCGTGGTTCGTTATCAAATCGACCAGGCCCTTGCCGGCCCGACTCGAGTAACTGGCCACAGGTGTTGAGCTCAGAGGTCACAGAAAGGTCGTTGGACACAAGCTTCCAAACGACGTCAGAACAGATACAGATCCAGATACAGATAACATATACAAATACAGATACAGATAGCAGATTCAGATACGCGTTCAAAATTGGCATATGAACAGACCAGAGAACGAGTGTGATAAAGTACACCCTCGCCTCCCTTTTATCAAAACAGTATTTGGCTCCAACAGTCAGTATTCAGATATTCAGATATTTCACATAACGGGTAGCAGGTAGTGGAACACTCACCGGGGTCAGTACAGATACCTCCCAAAAGAGAGCTTTAATCACCAAGAAACCCTAAGATAATCCAAAGAAAACAATTGAAGGTTCCACTTTCAAAATCGAGTATACAGAATGCACATGTGAGGCTCGACTACCAGTCGTATGCCTCGCCAAATAATGATTAAAGCAAGGGTGCAACACATGAATTTTTGGAAACGAAAAGGTAAAATGAAGACCTAGGCTCAAACAACCCAAAAGTCCTTCGCTCAAATCACAAGTAAATCCAACTAGCCTTCAAGTAAAATTTCGGCAGCATATCCCTTGTGTTTACCTAATTTCCAGCCATCATGGCTTCATTATTTCCTCAAATCAGTCCCAACATCTCGTACAAAAATAATCTCATTCCCAAAAGCCGTTCACTAGGCTTAATGGCATTCAAGTACAAAATTTAGTTAGGAAATGACCGGATATGAAAGTCAAGCCTAAACTATTCAAATAAACACAATAAGACTCGATTACAAGTCATAAACCAATTCTACATACTACCAAAACAGGGTTCCCTAAGCATACACAAACAATAGAGGAAACCAGAAAAATCCGGAAATGATTTAGCTTTAGCCCTGAAAAAAAACAGTTTTTGTCCTCATTTTACGGTAATGGTGCCAAAGGCACTACGATTATCGGATGAAGGTGCAAGACCCATTGTTTCGAATCTAAGAGATAGGGATACAACATTACAGAAGGTCACTCGACCCAGTTTCGAGTGTAACCAGGTCAAAAATGCAAGATACCATACCAGAATCACAAAAACAGATTCACAGAACGCATTCTAGCGGAAACATCATAACTCAGGCTTTCCAAGTCCAAATCCAGAAATTCCAAAACCAGATGAAAGCTAAGAAACAGGGATAAATTTCATCAGAAGGTCTCAACAACCAATTCGGAAGAAATTCCAGCCAAAACAACCAATTACAGGCGCAATTCTTACATTCGGGTAAAACCAGAACAGCAATAGTAATTTCGACTTTTCTCACTCTACGCTACTCCGATTGACCTGAAATTTTGTAGACACCTCTAAAATATCATTTCCTACAACTTTCATGTTTTAGTCTAAGGCCAATTCGGCCTCTAACTAGGAGCTAAAAATTCGGGCAGAATGTTCCTTCACAAAACCTAATTTTCTGAAATTTCTTCCAAAACAGAAATTGATTGCAATTGACCACTTTTTCCACCTCATAGAGTCCTTAAACATCATTTCCAATCATCATATATAACCTCACAACCATGCTTATATTAAAACAGAAAAATCCCCAAAAATAATAAAATTTCATCACTTCAACCACAAATCAAGAAATAATCCATAATATTGCATCTCATACTACCACTAATCATGATTTAAGCATCAATTAAGGGAGGAGGGTGGTTCTTCACAACTCACCTTAGAAACAAGAGAGAGAGAGCAATAGGTCCTCTTAGCTTTCCAAATAACTCCACAAATCAACTCACTAACACTAATTGAAGAGGTTTTATGGAAGGAATTCAAGATGAAACGATTAGTTTGTGAGATTGGGCAAGATTGGAGCAAGAAACTTAGAAGCTTTTCTTTCTTTTCTTGTAGGAAGAGGTTCGGCCAAGAGGAAGACAAAAATGAGGAATTTTTGGAGAATTTTTTATTTATTTGGTCAATGGTAAGAAAATGAATAGTGGTCTTACAAGTTCCTCCAATCAAATGGTGACACTTGTCACTTATTTAATGCAAGTCTATCACTTTGTTCCCTCTCACATCAATCCAAATAGCTTCCTCTAATTATGTCTTAACACCCGGTAAATTAAACCCAATATCCGAAACTTAACCTAATCGGCCGAATTTTTCCGAACTTTTCGCACTAGTGGGTCCCACGTCCGGTATACGCTCTTAATTTCTCAAAAACTATTCGATACTAGAAAAATCATCTAAAAACTATATTTACTCATAAAAATTATCTAGAAAAATTTCCGGATACAGAAAGTGCAGAAAACAAGCCATTGAAGATAAGAAAACCTAGAAAGATAATAAAACCTAGAAAATGGAAAAGTTACGGGTTCTCACACTCTCTCCCCCTTAAAGAAATTTCGCCCTCGAAATTTTCTTATCAACGGAATCTATCAAAATCTATGGTACCCAACGGACCATACCTTCTACGTCCTCAGACGAGTCAGGATCCTGATGGTGTTCTAAAGAATACACCTGAGCCGGTGCCTTGGATCCAGTCCCTTCCTTTTCCGACTGTCCAGGGTTAGTCTTAGTTGGTTGCGGGGTCCCTTTTCCTTTTCGCAATCGAATTGGGCAGTCAGCAATCCGATGATCGGCACTTCCGCAGCGCAGACATTTTCCCTCTTTCTTCCAACAATTTGCCTCCGTATGATTTGGCCCTCCGCAATATCCACAGGACCACGAGTAACAGAGACCGGTCCTCCCTGAGGGACATCACGCGACACCCCTGGTTGTCGTACTCCGTTTCCCTTTCCCATCTTAGGGGGCGTACTTGTACCTTCTTGCTCAGAGCTACTCCTAGGAAAGCCCCTTTTCTTGGCTTGAAAGTTTTTCACCTGCAGCCTAGCATTTTCTACTCGTTGCGCCTTCTCTACGGCCTCGCTAAAAGCATTAATCTGGGCCACCGCGAGGTCCTTCTGAATTTCTACGTTCAAACCCTGGATAGAACGCCTTATTCGCCGCTGCTCGGTCATGATCAGTTCAGGGGCAAATTTGGATAGGCGGGTGAACTGGCTCTCGTATTCCGCGACAGACTGGGCCCCTTGGCGAAGTCGGATAAACTCATCTTCCTTCCGCTCCTGGACTAGAGGAGGGAAGAATTTCGCGTTGAACTCCCGCATAAAATTCACCCAAGTCCTGGGCGTCTGTTCCCGTTCCCATTTTTGCCGTATGACGTTCCACCAGGAACGGGCCGCCCCTTCCAACTGGAAAACGGCGAAAGTCACCTGCCGTTCTTCGGTGTAGTGCAGGGCAGCGAAAATGTCTACCATTTTCTCGAGCCACCTTTCGGCGACATCCGGATCGGGTTCCCCAATAAATTTCGGTGGTGCGAACTTCTGGAACCTCTCAAGTGCCCTATCGTCGCTTTCGACATGATTGCCCGGGTTTCCAGGATTAGGGTTTGGGGTTTGGCCTTGTTGCTGCACCACTTGTGCCAGCAGGTTGGTCATTTGCTGCATAGCGGCAGCTATCTGCACGTTGGGGTCAACTCTCGGTTCAGGGTTAGGTCCAGAGGAGGTTTCCCCAGTGCCCCTTTCAGGCGTAGGTTGCCTATTCCCGCGCCCACGTCCCCGGCCACTACGCGTGCCTTCCATTAAATCTAAGTCGATCTAGATCACAAAATAAATATACTGTTAAAGGGCACCTAACCCTCCTTTTCGTAGCACTAAACAGGAACCAGTAAACAAGAACAATTAACTAAACAACTCCCTCGTAGAGCATGTAAACACATAACACATATACAGAGAACACATAACAAGATCAACAATTATACAGAACAGTCAGTCAGGTACATACAAAGTCATCCCATAAAACAAAAGGGTCCTCCAAAAGTACTATAGACAGACTAGGTCACGAGTACAAAAGAACTCACGAAAAACTTTCTTTCCCCCCCAGGGCTCTATCCAACATCCACGAGAACAACACCATTTATATCTTAATCAAGGTTGATCACGCTTAACCACACCCGAACACACCATATGAAGTTCCATAGAATCGCCTTTCTAGTTCGCCTAAGTCCTTTCTAACCTAGGCTCTCATTGAGTTAGTAGCCGGGCACGAGAATCCCAAATAAGATAATTCACAACTCGAGCCGGCCGGTCCCAAGAGTAAATCATCCATATTAAAGATTCCTACCCGACATACATACCTAGCTTCCTCAAGTCCCATGATAATGATCCTTACTCTTATAACATGCATAGTTCATAGCTTATGCTCAAAAGAGCACTTATACCTTTCACGAAAGCAGGACCATAACACCACTTGGCCCCAAGCTCACTCCGCGCAGAGACCACGCGAAGTGGCTCCGATACCACCTGTGACAGCCCCACCTTCCCCTAAGGCGAACCAAAGGGGTTAGCGAACTGCCTGCCCAGCTCTCGCCAGGACTAACGGTTCGGTATAGAACGAGCTAATACATTCCGGAGCTTACCAACGCGAGTAAACAAATCAAAATGTTAAAATAAAAAAAAACGAAACCGAAGTCGGCTATGAATAGTAACCGACCCGTCAGAACCCAACCAAATATCAAGCAAACATTCACATCTTGAAACTTAGCATTTACAAGCCAAAGTGGCATACAAAAGTATTCAAAAGTGGATACATGTCTGGTTTGCCAAATCAAAAGGAAAACGGTCCCAAAAGTACATTTAGGGTTTCAATACATGAGCTATACAAAAGATATGTTCAACTAGCTCAATTTGGCAGCCAATTGTCAAATCCAGTCCAAAAGTATTTATTTTCCTGTAAGGAAAACAAAAAGGAACAGAAAGGGGTGAGCTTGCGCTCAATGAGGTACCAGACATATAGCAGTAAAATCATGGCATTTCACATTTAACAAATCAGGTACACATGCCAGATGTAAAGTAAATGAACCAATGATTCAAATCAGAAGGATACAGGTGGCTCTCAGGAGCCAAATTCCCATTAGCATCATCGAAGCTTGATCGAAATAATAGTTGACACTCCGTCAACGCTAAAGGGGTAACCAATACCGTAGACTCCACTTTCTTCGATTCCTTCCACCTCACATACCCCACCGGGCCCGAAATCCAATCAGATCAGAAATGGTAATACTCGAGTATACCCGGAATCAAGGGTCTCAATACCCAAAGATCCCAAAACAGACTACCGTGGTTCGTTATCTAATCGACCAGGCCCTTGCCGGCCTGACTCGAGTAACTGGCCACAGGTGTTGAGCTCAGAGGTCACAGAAAGGTCGTTGGACACAAGCTTCCAAACGACGTCAGAACATATACAGATCCAGATACAGATAACAGATACAAATACAGATACAGATAGCAGATTCAGATACGCGTTCAAAATTGGCATATGAACAGACCAGAGAACGAATGTGATAAAGTACACCCTCGCCTCCCTTTTATCAAAACAGTATTTGGCTCCAACAGTCAGTATTCAGATATTCAGATATTTCACATAACGGGTAGCAGGTAGTGGAACACTCACCGGGGTCAGTACAGATACCTCCCAAAAGAGAGCTTTAATCACCAAGAAACCCTAAGATAATCCAAAGAAAACAATTGAAGGTTCCACTTTCAAAATCGAGTATACAGAATGCACATGTGAGGCTCGACTACCAGTCGTATGCCTCGCCAAATAATGATTAAAGCAAGGGTGCAACACATGAATTTTTGGAAACGAAAAGGTAAAATGAAGACCTAGGCTCAAACAACCCAAAAGTCCTTCGCTCAAATCACAAGTAAATCCAACTAGCCTTCAAGTAAAATTTCGGCAGCATATCCCTTGTGTTTACCTAATTTCCAGCCATCATGGCTTCATTATTTCCTCAAATCAGTCCCAACATCTCGTACAAAAATAATCTCATTCCCAAAAGCCGTTCACTAGGCTTAATGGCATTCAAGTACAAAATTTAGTTAGGAAATGACCGGATATGAAAGTCAAGCCCTAAACTATTCAAATAAACACAATAAGACTCGATTACAAGTCATAAACCAATTCTACATACTACCAAAACAGGGTTCCCTAAGCATACACAAACAATAGAGGAAACCAGAAAAATCCGGAAATGATTTAGCTTTAGCCCTGAAAAAAAATAGTTTTTGTCCTCATTTTACGGTAATGGTGCCAAAGGCACTACGATTATCGGATGAAGGTGCAAGACCCACTGTTTCGAAGCTAAGAGATAGGGCTACAACATTACAGAAGGTCACTCAACCCAGTTTCGAGTGTAACCAGGTCAAAAATGCAAGATACCATACCAGAATCACAAAAACAGATTCACAGAACGCATTCTAGCGGAAACATCATAACTCAGGCTCTCCAAGTCCAAATCCAGAAATTCTAAAACCAGCTGAAAGCTAAGAAACAGGTATAAATTTCATCAGAAGGCCTCAACAACCAATTCGGAAGCAATTCCAGCCAAAACAACCAATTACAGGCGCAATTCTTACATTCGGGTAAAACCAGAACAGCAATAGTAATTTCGACTTTTCTCACTCTACGCTACTCCGATTGACCTGAAATTTTGTAGGAACCTCTAAAATGTCATTCATACAACTTTCATGTTTTAGTCCAAGGCCAATTCGGCCTCTAACTAGGAGCTAAAAATTCGGGCAGAATGTTCCTTCACAAAACCTAATTTTCTGAAATTTCTTCCAAAACAGAAATTGATTGCAATTGACCACTTTTTCCACCTCATAGAGTCCTTAAACATCATTTCCAATCATCATATATAACCTCACAACCATGCTTATATTAAAACAGAAAAATCCCCAAAAATAATAAAACTTCATCACTTCAACCACAAATCAAGAAATAATCCATAATATTGCATCTCATACTACCACTAATCATGATTTAAGCATCAATTAAGGGAGGAGGGTGGTTCTTCACAACTCACCTTAGAAACAAGAGAGAGAGAGTGCAATTAGGTCTCTTAGCTTTTCCAATAACTCCACAAATCACTCACTAACACTAATTTGACAGAGGTTTTATGGAAGGAATTCAAGAATGAAAAGTTCAGTTTGTGAGATTGGGCAAGATTGGAGCAAGGAAACTTGGAAAGCTTTTCTTTCTTTTTCTTGTAGGAAGAGGTTTCGGTCAAGAGGAAGACAAAAATGAGGAATTTTGGTGAATTTTTTTATTTATTTTTGGTCAATGGTAAGAAAATGAATAGTGGTCTTACAAAGTTCTCAATCAAATGGTGACACTTTCACTTATTAATGCCAAGTCCTATCACTTTTGTTCCCTCTCACATCAATCCAAATAGCTTCCCTCTAATTATCTCTTAACACCCGGTAAATTTAAACCCAGTAATCCGAAACTTAACCTAGTCGGGCCGAATTTTTCCGAACTTTTCGCAGCTAGTGGCCCCACGTCCGGTATATCGCTTCTTATTTCTCAAAACTATTCGATACTAGAAAAAATCATCTAAAAACTATATTTTATCATAAAAATTATCTAGAAAAATTTTTCGGATACGAGAAAGTGCAGAAGAAACAAGCCATTGAAGATAAGAAAACTAGAAGATAATAAAATACTAAGAAAATGGAAAAGTTACGGGTTCTCACACTCTCTCCCCCTTAAAGAAATTTTCGCCCTCGAAATTTTTCTTATCAACGGAATCTATCAAAATCCTATGGTACCAACGGACCGCATACCTTCTACGTCCTAGACTGAGTCAGGATCCTGATGGTGTTTCTAAAGAAATAACCTGAGCCGGTGCCCTTGGATGCCAGTCCTTCCTTTTTCGCGACTGCTCCAGGTTTAGTCTTAGTTTGGTTCGCGCGGGGTCCCTTTTCCTTTTCGCAATCGAATTGGGCAGTCAGCAATCCGATGATCGGCACTTCCGCAGCGCAGACATTTTCCCTCTTTCTTCCAACAATTTGCCTCCGTATGATTTGGCTCTCCGCAATATCCACAGGGACCACGAGTAACAGAGACCGGTCCTCCCTGAGGGACATCACGCGACACCCCTGGTTGTCGTACTCCTCCGTTTCCCTTTCCCATCTTAGGGGGCGTACTTGTACCTTCTTGCTCAGAGCTACTCCTAGGAAAGCCCCTTTTCTTGGCTCTAGCATTTTCTACTCGTTGCGCCTTCTCTACGGCCTCGCTAAAAGTATTAATCTGGGCCACCGCGAGGTCCTTCTGAATTTCTACGTTCAAACCCTGGATAGAACGCCTTATTCGCCGCTGCTCGGTCATGATCAGTTCAGGGGCAAATTTGGATAGGCGGGTGAACTGGCTCTCGTATTCCGCGACAGACTGGGCCCCATGGCGAAGTCGGATAAACTCATCTTCCTTCCGCTCCTGGACTAGAGGAGGGAAGAATTTCGCGTTGAACTCCCGCATAAAATTCACCCAAGTCCTGGGCGTCTGTTCCCGTTCCCATTTTTGCCGTATGACGTTTCACCAGGAACGGGCCGCCCCTTCCAACTGGAAAACGGCGAAAGTCACCTGCCGTTCTTCGGTGTAGTGCAGGGCAGCGAAAATGTCTACCATTTTCTCGAGCCACCTTTCGGCGACATCCGGATCGGGTTCCCCAATAAATTTCGGTGGTGTGAACTTCTGGAACCTCTCAAGTGCCCTATCGTCGCTTTCGACATGATTGCCCGGGTTTCCAGGATTAGGGTTTGGGGTTTGGCCTTGTTGCTGCACCACTTGTGCTAGCAGGTTGGTCATTTGCTGCATAGCGGCAGCTATCTGCACGTTGGGGTCAACTCTCGGTTCAGGGTTAGGTCCAGAGGAGGTTTCCCCAGTGCCCCTTTCAGGCGTAGGTTGCCTATTCCCGCGCCCACGTCCCCGGCCACTACGCGTGCCTTCCATTAAATCTAAGTCGATCTGGATCACAAAATAAATATACTGTTAAAGGGCACCTAACCCTCCTTTTCGTAGCACTAAACAGGAACCAGTAAACAAGAACAATTAACTAAACAACTCCCTCGTAGAGCATGTAAACACATAACACATATACAGAGAACACATAACAGGATCAACAATTATACAGAACAGTCAGTCAGGTACATACAAAGTCATCCCATAAAACAAAAGGGTCCTCCAAAAGTACTATAGACAGACTAGGAGGTCACGAGTACAAAAGAATCACGAAAAACTTTCTTTCCGCCCCCAGGGCCTATCCACATCCACGAGAACAACACATTTTTAATAATGTCTTAATGAAGGTTGATCACGGCTTTAACCACAATCCCCGAACACACATATGAAGTTCCATAGAATCGCCTTTCTAGTTCGCCTAAGTCCTTCTAACTAGGCTCTCTCATTGAGTTAGTAGCCGGGCCCACAGAATCCGCAAATAAAGCTAATAATTCACAACTCGAGCCGGCCGGTCCCAAGAGTAAATCATCCATATTAAAGATTCCTACCCGACATACATACCTAGCTTCCTCAAGTCCCATGATAATGATCCTTACTCTTATAACATGCATAGTTCATAGCTTATGCTCAAAAGAGCACTTATACCTTTCACGAAAGCAGGACCATAACACCACTTGGCCCCAAGCTCACTCCGCGCAGAGACCACGCGAAGTGGCTCCGATACCACCTGTGACAGCCCCACCTTCCCCTAAGGCGAACCAAAGGGGTTAGCGAACTGCCTGCCCAGCTCTCGCCAGGACTAACGGTTCGGTATAGAACGAGCTAATACATTCCGGAGCTTACCAACGCGAGTAAACAAATCAAAATGTTAAAATAAAAAAAAACGAAACCGAAGTCGGCTATGAATAGTAACCGACCCGTCAGAACCCAACCAAATATCAAGCAAACATTCACATCTTGAAACTTAGCATTTACAAGCCAAAGTGGCATACAAAAGTATTCAAAAGTGGATACATGTCTGGTTTGCCAAATCAAAAGGAAAACGGTCCAAAAAGTACATTTAGGGTTTCAATACATGAGCTATACAAAAGATATGTTCAACTAGCTCAATTTGGCAGCCAATTGTCAAATCCAGTCCAAAAGTATTTATTTTCCTGTAAAGGAAAACAAAAAGGAACAGAAAGGGGTGAGCTTGCGCTCAATGAGGTACCAGACATATAGCAGTAAAATCATGGCATTTCACATTTAACAAATCAGGTACACATGCCAGATGTAAAGTAAATGAACCAATGATTCAAATCAGAAGGATACAGGTGGCTCTCAGGAGCCAAATTCCCATTAGCATCATCGAAGCTTGATCGAAATAATAGTTGACACTCCGTCAACGCTAAAGGGGTAACCAATACCGTAGACTCCACTTCTTCGATTCCTTCCACCTCACATACCCCACCGGGCCCGAAATCCAATCAGATCAGAAATGGTAATACTCGAGTATACCCGGAATCAAGGGTCTCAATACCCAAAGATCCCAAAACAGACTACCGTGGTTCGTTATCTAATCGACCAGGCCCTTGCCGGCCTGACTCGAGTAACTGGCCACAGGTGTTGAGCTCAGAGGTCACAGAAAGGTCGTTGGACACAAGCTTCCAAACGACGTCAGAACATATACAGATCCAGATACAGATAACAGATACAAATACAGATACAGATAGCAGATTCAGATACGCGTTCAAAATTGGCATATGAACAGACCAGAGAACGAGTGTGATAAAGTACACCCTCGCCTCCCTTTTATCAAAACAGTATTTGGCTCCAACAGTCAGTATTCAGATATTCAGATATTTCACATAACGGGTAGCAGGTAGTGGAACACTCACCGGGGTCAGTACAGATACCTCCCAAAAGAGAGCTTTAATCACCAAGAAACCCTAAGATAATCCAAAGAAAACAATTGAAGGTTCCACTTTCAAAATCGAGTATACAGAATGCACATGTGAGGCTCGACTACCAGTCGTATGCCTCGCCAAATAATGATTAAAGCAAGGGTGCAACACATGAATTTTTGGAAACGAAAAGGTAAAATGAAGACCTAGGCTCAAACAACCCAAAAGTCCTTCGCTCAAATCACAAGTAAATCCAACTAGCCTTCAAGTAAAATTTCGGCAGCATATCCCTTGTGTTTACCTAATTTCCAGCCATCATGGCTTCATTATTTCCTCAAATCAGTCCCAACATCTCGTACAAAAATAATCTCATTCCCAAAAGCCGTTCACTAGGCTTAATGGCATTCAAGTACAAAATTTAGTTAGGAAATGACCGGATATGAAAGTCAAGCCCTAAACTATTCAAATAAACACAATAAGACTCGATTACAAGTCATAAACCAATTCTACATACTACCAAAACAGGGTTCCCTAAGCATACACAAACAATAGAGGAAACCAGAAAAATCCGGAAATGATTTAGCTTTAGCCCTGAAAAAAAATAGTTTTTGTCCTCATTTTACGGTAATGGTGCCAAAGGCACTACGATTATCGGATGAAGGTGCAAGACCCACTGTTTCGAAGCTAAGAGATAGGGCTACAACATTACAGAAGGTCACTCAACCCAGTTTCGAGTGTAACCAGGTCAAAAATGCAAGATACCATACCAGAATCACAAAAACAGATTCACAGAACGCATTCTAGCGGAAACATCATAACTCAGGCTCTCCAAGTCCAAATCCAGAAATTCTAAAACCAGCTGAAAGCTAAGAAACAGGTATAAATTTCATCAGAAGGCCTCAACAACCAATTCGGAAGCAATTCCAGCCAAAACAACCAATTACAGGCGCAATTCTTACATTCGGGTAAAACCAGAACAGCAATAGTAATTTCGACTTTTCTCACTCTACGCTACTCCGATTGACCTGAAATTTTGTAGGAACCTCTAAAATGTCATTCCATACAACTTTCATGTTTTAGTCCAAGGCCAATTCGGCCTCTAACTAGGAGCTAAAAATTCGGGCAGAATGTTCCTTCACAAAACCTAATTTTCTGAAATTTCTTCCAAAACAGAAATTGATTGCAATTGACCACTTTTTCCACCTCATAGAGTCCTTAAACATCATTTCCAATCATCATATATAACCTCACAACCATGCTTATATTAAAACAGAAAAATCCCCAAAAATAATAAAACTTCATCACTTCAACCACAAATCAAGAAATAATCCATAATATTGCATCTCATACTACCACTAATCATGATTTAAGCATCAATTAAGGGAGGAGGGTGGTTCTTCACAACTCACCTTAGAAACAAGAGAGAGAGAGCAATAGGTCCTCTTAGCTTTCCAAATAACTCCACAAATCAACTCACTAACACTAATTGAAGAGGTTTTATGGAAGGAATTCAAGATGAAACGATTAGTTTGTGAGATTGGGCAAGATTGGAGCAAGAAACTTGGAAGCTTTTCTTTCTTTTCTTGTAGGAAGAGGTTCGGCCAAGAGGAAGACAAAAATGAGGAATTTTTGGTGAATTTTTTATTTATTTGGTCAATGGTAAGAAAATGAATAGTGGTCTTACAAGTTCCTCCAATCAAATGGTGACACTTGTCACTTATTTAATGCAAGTCTATCACTTCGTTCCCTCTCACATCAATCCAAATAGTTTCCTCTAATTATCTCTTAACACCCGGTAAATTAAACCCAGTATCCGAAACTTAACCTAGTCGGCCGAATTTTTCCGAACTTTTCGCACTAGTGGGTCCCACGTCCGGTATACGCTCTTAATTTCTCAAAAACTATTCGATACTAGAAAAATCATCTAAAAACTATATTTACTCATAAAAATTATCTAGAAAAATTTCCGGATACAGAAAGTGCAGAAAACAAAGCCATTGAAGATAAGAAAAACCTAGAAAGATAATAAAACCTAGAAAATGGAAAAGTTACGGGTTCTCACACTCTCTCCCCCATAAAGAAATTTCGTCCTCGAAATTTTCTTATCAACGGAATCTATCAAAATCTATGGTACCCAACGGACCATACCTTCTACGTCCTCAGACGAGTCAGGATCCTGATGGTGTTCTAAAGAATACACCTGAGCCGGTGCCTTGGATCCAGTCCCTTCCTTTTCCGACTGTCCAGGGTTAGTCTTAGTTGGTTGCGGGTCCCTTTTCCTTTTCGCAATCGAATTGGGCAGTCAGCAATCCGATGATCGGCACTTCCGCAGCGCAGACATTTTCCCTCTTTCTTCCAACAATTTGCCTCCGTATGATTTGGCCCTCCGCAATATCCACAGGGACCACGAGTAACAGAGACCGGTCCTCCTGAGGGACATCACGCGACACCCCTGGTTGTCGTACTCCTCCGTTTCCCATTCCCATCTTAGGGGGCGTACTTGTACCTTCTTGCTCAGAACTACTCCTAGGAAAACCCCTTTTCTTGGCTTGAAAGTTTTTCACCTGCAGCCTAGCATTTTCTACTCGTTGCGCCTTCTCTACGGCCTCGCTAAAAGCATTAATCTGGGCCACCGCGAGGTCCTTCTGAATTTCTACGTTCAAACCCTGGATAAAACGCCTTATTCGCCGCTGCTCGGTCATGATCAGTTCAGGGGCAAATTTGGATAGGCGGGTGAACTGGCTCTCATATTCCGCGACAGACTGGGCCCCTTGGCGAAGTCGGATAAACTCATCTTCCTTCCGCTCCTGGACTAGAGGAGGGAAGAATTTCGCGTTGAACTCCCGCATAAAATTCACCCAAGTCCTGGGCGTCTGTTCCCGTTCCCATTTTTGCCGTATGACGTTTCACCAGGAACGGGCCGCCCCTTCCAACTGGAAAACGGCGAAAGTCACCTGCCGTTCTTCGGTGTAGTGCAGGGCAGCGAAAATGTCTACCATTTTCTCGAGCCACCTTTCGGCGACATCCGGATCGGGTTCCCCAATAAATTTCGGTGGTGCGAACTTCTGGAATCTCTCAAGTGCCCTATCGTCGCTTTCGACATGATTTCCCGGGTTTCCAGGATTAGGGTTTGGGGTTTGGCCTTGTTGCTGCACCACTTGTGGCAGCAGGTTGGTCATTTGCTGCATAGCGGCAGCTATCTGCACGTTGGGGTCAACTCTCGGTTCAGGTTTAGGTCCAGAGGAGGTTTCCCCAGTGCCCCTTTCAGGCGTAGGTTGCCTATTCCCGCGACCACGTTCCCGGCCACTACGCGTGTCTTCCGTTAAATCTAAGTCGATCTAGATCACAAAATAAATATACTATTAAAGGGCACCTAACCCTCATTTTCGTAGCACTAAACAGGAACCAGTAAACAAGAAGAATTAACTAAACAACTCCCTCGTAGAGCATGTAAACACATAACACATATACAGAGAACACATAACAGGATCAACAATTATACAGAACAGTCAGTCAGGTACATACAAAGTCATCCCATAAAACAAAAGGGTCCTCCAAAAGTACTATAGACAGACTAGGTCACGAGTACAAAAGAACTCACGAAAACTTTCTTTCCCCCCCAGGGCTCTATCAACATCCACGATAACAACACCATTTATATCTTAATCAAGGTGATCACGCGTAACCACCCCGAACAGACCATATGAAGTTCGCATAAGAATTGCCTTTCTAGTTCGCCTAAGTTCTTTCTAACCTAGGCTGTCATTGAGTTAGTAGCCGGGCACGAGAATCCCAAATAAGATAATTCACAACTCGAGCCGGCCGGTCCCAAGAGTAAATCATCCATATTAAAGATTCCTACCCGACATACATACCTAGCTTCCTCAAGTCCCATGATAATGATCCTTACTCTTATAACATGCATAGTTCATAGCTTATGCTCAAAAGAGCACTTATACCTTTCACGAAAGCAGGACCATAACACCACTTGGCCCCAAGCTCACTCCGCGCAGAGACCACGCGAAGTGGCTCCGATACCACCTGTGACAGCCCCACCTTCCCCTAAGGCGAACCAAAGGGGTTAGCAAACTGCCTGCCCAGCTCTCGCCAGGACTAACGGTTCGGTATAGAACGAGCTAATACATTCCGGAGCTTACCAACGCGAGTAAACAAATCAAAATGTTAAAATAAAAAAAAACGAAACCGAAGTCGGCTATGAATAGTAACCGACCCGTCAGAACCCAACCAAATATCAAGCAAACATTCACATCTTGAAACTTAGCATTTACAAGCCAAAGTGGCATACAAAAGTATTCAAAAGTGGATACATGTCTGGTTTGCCAAATCAAAAGAAAAACGGTCCCAAAAGTACATCTAGGGTTTCAATACATGAGCTATACAAAAGATATGTTCAACTAGCTCAATTTGGCAGCCAATTGTCAAATCCAGTCCAAAAGTATTTATTTTCCTGTACGGAAAACAAAAAGGAACAGAAAGGGGTGAGCTTGCGCTCAATGAGGTACCAGACATATAGCAGTAAAATCATGGCATTTCACATTTAACAAATCAGGTACACATGCCAGATGTAAAGTAAATGAACCAATGATTCAAATCAGAAGGATACAGGTGGCTCTCAGGAGCCAAATTCCCATTAGCATCATCGAAGCTTGATCGAAATAATAGTTGACACCCCGTCAACGCTAAAG
>NC_040040.1:36681858-36770032 GCF_003713205.1 Coffea eugenioides
TTAGTACATGGGAGGAGCTACGAACCACCATGAGAAAACGGTTCGCACCCAGCCATTACTACCGTAATCTATACCTGAGGCTCCAGACATTAGTTCAAGAAAGCCACAGTGTGGAGGACAACTACAAGGAGATGGAGATCACCATGCTCCAAGCAGACATGGTGGAGGATAGAGAGGCTACCATGGCGAGATTTCTTAATGGCTTGAGACCTAAGATCGCCGAGTTGGTGGAACTGCAAAACTACGTGGATATGCCTGAGTTGATTGATAAGGCATCCAAGATTGAGCGGAGGCTTAAGAGGAGGGGTAATCCTCGCAACCCTAGCTTCTTGGCCACGCCTCTTTAGAGGGACAATTCGACATTTGAGCGGGAACGGCCCAGTGCAGGGGTGTCTAAGTCCACTCCTAAATCCGAGCCACCCAAGCAGGCACCAAAGGCAACCACCAAGCCTCCCTTCGACTCCTCCAAGCCACGAAGCCGTGACAAGTGTTTCAAATGCCAAGGATTTGGGCAAATTGCTTCTCAGTGTCCCAATAGGCGTACCATGATTGTCCTACCGAGCGGGGATGTCGTATCTGACGACGAGGACGAGTTCGCCGAGATGCCTCCATTGATTGATGAAGGTGAAGATTCCGAGGTCGAGGTTGAGGCCACTAGTGAGCAAGTAGGCGTTGCTCTAGTCGCTCGTCGGGCTCTTGCGACCCAAGTCAAGAAAGTGGATGAGGCCCAACGTGACAACATCTTCTACACACGATGTCACGTCAAGGGAAGAGTATGTAGCCTTATCATTGATGCGGGTAGTTGTACCAATGTGGCAAGTACTCTCATGGTGGATCATCTCTCTTTGCCCACGTTGAGACATCCTAGCCCATACCGCTTGCAATGGTTCAATGAGAGTGGCGATATCAAAGTCACCAAGCAAGTGGTAGTACCTTTCCACATCGGAAAATATGAGGACGAGGTCCTTTGCGACGTCGTTCCCATGCAAGCTTTCCACATCTTGTTGGGACGGCCATGACAATATGACAAGGAGACTACTCATGATGGTTTTACCAACAAGTATTCCTTCTTGCACCACAACAAGAAGATGACACTTGTTCCTCTCACACCTCAGGAGGTGCATGAAGACCAACTGCGATTGCAACAGGAGCATGAACGAGAGTTGGCTAAGAAGTCAACTGACTCCAATGCAATCATTAAGGCACCGGTCGAGAGGACATCTACACCTGGAACATCTGATCGAGTAGAGAAACGGCCTAGCTTGCTTGCCAAGAACAGGGAAGTTCGCAAATTACTTTTGTCCAAGCAAGTTGTCTATGTTTTATATTGCAAAGAGGTGATTTTACTCTCTCATGAGGCACTGAATGACTTACCTCCTGAAATCTCTTATTTGTTGCAGGAATTTGAGGACGTTTTCCCAGACGATATCCACCACTCAGAGGGATCGAGCACCAGATCGATTTCGTTCCTGGAGCATCCTTGCCTAACAGACCGGCCTACAAGATGGGTCCTGAGGAGACTAAGGAGATCCAATGGCAAGTAGATGAACTCTTAGAGAAGGGTTGGGCTCGAGAGAGCATGAGCCCATGTGCAGTTCCAGTCATCCTCGTTCCAAAGAAAGAAGGCACTTGGAGGATGTGTGCAGACTGCCGTGCTGTCAACGCCATCATAGTTAAGTATCATCACCCTATACCTCGTTTAGATGATATGCTTGACGAATTGTATGGTGCAGTCATTTTCACCAAGATTGATCTTAAGAGTGGCTACCATCAAATCCGAATGAAGGAGGGGGACGAGTGGAAGACAGCATTCAAGACTAAGTATGGTCTGTATGAGTGGTTAGTTATGCCTTTTGATTTGACTAATGCTCCTAGTACATTTATGCGCCTTATGAATCATGTGTTTCGCCCATTCTTAGGTAAATTTGTTGTTGTTTATTTTGACGACATTCTGATATACAGCAGGAGTCCTGAGGAACATGTGGCGCATGTACGAGCTGTTCTTGATGTATTGCGCAGGGAGAGGTTATTCGCTAACCTTCGCAAATGTACTTTTTGCACTAATGAACTTGTTTTCCTTGGTTATAAGGTTAGTGCACAGGGCAATAGAGTGGACGAGAGCAAAGTCCAGGCCATCAATGAGTGGCCCGTGCCCAAGACCATGAGTGAAGTTCGAAGTTTTCACGGCCTTGCGAGTTTCTATTGCCGGCTCGTGAAGGATTTCAGCACTATTGCTGCCCCTCTAATCGCCATTATCAAGAAGGATGTGAAGTTCGAGTGGGGGGAAGCTCAGGAGAAGGCGTTCCAACTCCTTAAACACAAGCTCACACATGCACCTTTATTGTCTTTACCTAACTTTGATAAAACTTTTGAGGTTGAGTGTGACGCTTTTGATGTAGGAATTGGAGCCGTGTTGATCCAAGAGGGAAGGCCGATCGCATACTTTAGCGAGAAGTTGAATGGTGCTGCCTTAAACTACTCCACCTACGATAAGGAGCTCTATGCTTTGATTCGTGTGCTGGAGACATGGAAACATTACCTGCGGCCAAAGGAGTTCATCATCCACACTGACCACAAGGCGTTAAAGCATCTCAAGTCTCAACACAGAGTAAGAGACACGTACGGTGGGTCAACTTTGTGGGGTCATTTCCTTGTGTGATCAAGTACAAAGCTGGCAAGACCAATGTCGTTGCCGATGCCCTATCCAGGAGGTATGCCTTGATTGCTCTATTTAATGCGAAGCTCCTTGGATTTGATGTCATCAAAGAACTCTATGGTACCGACTCTGATTTCCCTGATCTCTATAAGTCTTGTCTTAAGTCGGGTCAAGGTAAGTTCTTCATACATGATGGATTTCTGTATTGTAATGATAAATTGTGCATTCCGTCATGTTCTATTCATGAGTTACTAACCCGTGAAGCTCACGGAGGTGGGTTGATGGAACACTTCGATTTCACCAAGATTTTGAGTGTTTTACAAGAACATTTCTATTGGCCACGCATGAGGCGGGACGTGGAGCGAGTGGTGTCACGCTGCACTACCTGTCACCGGGCCAAGTCCAAGCTCCAACCTTTCAGTTTGTATACACTTCTACCCATTCCTTCGGAACCATGGGTTGACATCTCCATGGATTTTGTGCTTGGTCTGCCTAGGAGTAAAAGGGGTCATGATAGCATTTTTGTCATTGTTGATAGATTTTCTAAAATGACTCATTTCATTCTATGTCATAAGACGGACGATGCCACTCACATAGCTGATCTCTTCTTTAGGGAAGTTGTCCGTTTGCATGGTATGCCTAGGACTATTGTGTCTGATAGAGATGTCAAGTTTCTCTCTTACTTCTGGAAAACCTTGTGGGGGAAGTTGCGCACTAAGTTGCTATTTTCTACATCCAATCACCCCCAGACCGACGGTCAAACTGAGGTCGTTAACCGCACATTATCTACTCTACTCAGGGCCATCATTAAAAAGAACCTCAAATCTTGGGAGGAGTGCTTACCACATGTCGAGTTTGCTTATAACCGTACAGTTCATAGTGCTACACAGTTTTTCCCTTTTGAAATTGTTTACGGTTTTAACCCCCTGACTCCCTTGGATTTGATACCTTTACCTTTGTCTGAGCGTGCTAACCTTGATGGCAAGAAAAAGGCCGAGTTTGTTTAGGTTTTACACCAGCAGGTGAGGGCCAACGTTGAATCTCGCACCCAGCAGTACCTCAAGCATGCCAACAAGGGTCGGCGTCGCGTGGTGTTTGAACTGGGTGATTGGGTCTGGTTACACTTGCGCAAAGAGCGTTTCCCTGTCCAGCGTCGCAACAAGTTGCTACCCCGTGGAGATGGACCATTCCAAGCTGTGGCGCTCATCAATGACAATACCTACAAGTTCGATCTTCCGGGTGAGTATAATGTCTCGGCTACCTTTAATGTTGCTGATCTGAGTTCCTACCTTGCAGATGATGAGATCGATTTGAGGACAAATCTTTCGCAAGAGGAGGGGAATGATGAGTAGGTCGAGAGAGCTATCCAAGTGGAGCAAGTGAAGGTACCATTGGGGCCTATGACACGAGCTCGCGCGAAGAGATTGAATGAGACATTACAAACATTGGTTCGTGCGGCCTGAGAGTCTAGTAGAGAGCCAAAGGCCATCGAAGGCCTCCACGAAGCAAGACTTGTCCTAATCTCGGCTCTGTGTGAAGAGTAACCGACCATGTTTCGGCTAAGGGATCCATGTCCATTATTAGTATTAGTAGTGTGTAATAAAGAGGTCCAACTAGCGTGTGGTTCGGACCTTGGTCGCCATTTAGTTATTGGGTCAAGTGGCTAGGCCATGTGGGCCACATTAGGAGTAGCTTGGCCCATTAGTCCTTATCACTAGTTAGTATTTAAGTAAGGAATTCGGTTGTAATGAGCAGTGTTTGAAGATTAATAAAATACTTGAGAGTTCTCTCAAAGCTTCTTTGAAGCATCCTTGAATATCTTAGAATCATTTTCTTTGGTATTCAATTGACTTATCAATCTAGGACCGCGCTAGATTGTGGCGTCTTCTACCAATACCGAGGTTCGTTGACCACATGATCAACGGGTTTAGGTGATTTCGCTGCGTTCATTTGTCTTCAACGTGAGTATCGCCTTCTAGATCCTAGCCTTTCTGTACGAGTTGCATCACAAGGTTGGTGCCGTTCATATCACCAATTATAGTAACTAAACACAATGCAAGATGAACAAATCTGGACAGACAATTATGGACAGCAACTAACACACAAAATAGAATTTCGTACGTGACACAAGAATTGCCAACGACCCAAGACAAAACCCTAACACGTAGCTACGAATATGGAGGATAAAAACAAACTCAAAAACAATAAAAAGGGATATACGTGATAAGTCTAACTAGTTCTGATTACCAACTGATGTGATCCTTGATCCACGGGAACCAAGGAGACGACGCGCGGAAGCAAACCCTAGACCTTAGAGGTCACGTTGTGAAGTTGATGGAATCGAACCCAAACTTGGACCACTCAAGAACAGATTCAACAGTAGAAGATGCCACAATCAAGTATGTGTGCTTGATTGATAAGTCAAGAAACAACTTGGGATCAACTCTAGGGTGTTCAACTTAGCTTTCACAAGCTAAAGGGAAATTGCTTCAAAGAAGACAAATTTTTGAAATTTCTTTTATTAAATGTCAAAAACTGAATGTAGACATCAACTTGGGGCTATTTATAGCCTTGTCTAAACCTAATAAAACTTGGAAACTTCCTAAAGGGATTCGGCCAGCACCCTTTCTTTCTCTTGGCCGAATCTAACCTAATCAACTACCAACTAACTAACTAACTAAAACATTAAGGGAACTAAGGCCCACATTGCCGGCCCTTTAGGCTTAACATGAGCTAAATAATCTTGGCCCAATCGGCCATTGAAGCTTGATCACTTGCATCTTCAATTGCAAGCAACATCTTGGTAGTCTTGCAAAGATCCTCCATGTCAATTCCTTCAATGCACGGTTTCTCTTGAGCTTGAACGGCATGAACTAAGGCTTGAAGTGACTCTTTGAGCCTTTTAGCTCGTGCACGTGTCACGGGTCCTAGAGGAACTCACATCTTGTCCGATGGCATATCTTGGTTTGTATCATTCCCCTCCTCTTGAAAGCAATTTGCCCACAAATTGAAGCATGAATGATGATTAGAAGAGTTACATGCCGTCGAGTCAATTTTGTTATGATTACCACAAGTTTCACCCAATGCAAAAAGCCACTTGCTAAGCTGGAAAGTAGCCCTTGTTGAACCTTGAATCTCACGAACTAGTTTCAATGTATGCTCAACTTGATCACTTGTAGCCATGAGGTAAGGATCCTCAAAGTGATGCGGTGAACTCCTCAAGCCTGAATGAGCTTGCAAAGTATGCAAACTGATTTGGTGAAGTTGGAGCTTCACATGGACTAGGTGCAAGATGAGTATGGGTGTTGTAGTGACCATTGAAGACCTCGCTCCCTAAGTAAACTCGCGGCACATGGTCAGCTGCAATGTCTTGAGGGTGCACATAGTTTGATCCTCTAAAGACGTGAACAACTTTGCAATCATCCGATTCCATGAATGAGCACCAATTTGATCTAACTCCGAGACAAACTCCATGGAAGCTCGCGAATTGCACAAGTGACTTTGGTATGGAACATTGTAAGATCAAAGCGATTGCACTTTGCTTAACCTGCACAAAACAAAAAATACTGGACATTGCAAGGTTAATATTGTTAGTATAATAAGAAATTCTCCTCACATCCTTAGATTGTACAACAGATGTCGGCTTTCTCTCTTGTATTTCCACTATGGCAGAATCGTGCATGAAATTTTCCACACTCAACACCTTTAAATGTTCATTCTCTCTTTCTTATGCGGTTGAGCAAGAGGCCCTTGGTCTTCGACCTCCGCTGAGCTGTTCAGGGGTCTCGCTTTTGGGCTAACTTTCAGCCAAGAGGAAAGCCCAAGGGCCTGGCCGAATTCTCTCCATGTTTTTCCAAGCTTTGTTAGGTCTTAGTCAAGGCTACAAATAGCCTCAACTCATTGTTTACACTTAGTTTTTCGTGATATTATTAATAAAATTCCAGAATTTCGTCTGTCTTGAGGCAAAATTCCTTTAGCTTGTGAAAGCTAAGTTGAACATCCTAGAGTGGTTCCTAGGTTGTTTATTGACTTATCAATCAAGCACACACACTTGGTTGTGGCGTCCTCTACCGTTGAATCCATTCTTGAGTAGTCCAAGTTTGGGTTCGACTCCGTCAATCCGCAACATGTCCTCTAAGATCCCAAGTTTGCTTCCGCATTCACATCATCTGCTATCAGAGCAAGGTTAGAGCTATCACGTATATCTCTTTTATTGTGTTCGAGTCTTTCTTTTATCTTCCATAGTCGTAGCTACGTAAGGAAGCTTAAGGGTTTTGGTGGAGTGATTTGGGAAAAGGAAGGTCTTGGCAGCTTCTTTACATAGGGATTAAGGTGAATTTGGTAAGAAACTTCCCTCTACTTCTTATATGTGTAAACTAGAAGCTTAAAGTTGTAGTTTTGATGGATTTATGGGAAAATTTTCATGGGTTAAATGATATGTTGGGATGTTTAGCTAGGGTTTATATTTTCAGCCTTGATTATGGTTATCTACCTCTTAATTGATGTTATTGAGCTATTAATTGGTGGGTTTGATGATAGAGCACTTGTTAGATATGAATTTATAGAGTAAATGTGCAAATTTCAGAATTTGGAAACCAAGTTACCCTGTTCTGTCCGGTTCTGGTTGACCATGATGGAGGCCGAATTAGGCTTAGCACAAAACATGAAAGTTGTAGAGAATGATGTTTTATAGCTGTTTATAAAATTTCAGCTCAATCCGAGCACTGTAACATGTGAAAAGACTAAAATACCCCTGACTGCCATAGGTAGAACTTGAGGGACAGTTTTGACATTTCATCAAATTGACCGCGTCTGTTCACCCTGATGCGTACTGAATTAGCATTTCACCAAAACATAGAAGTTGTAGTGCTATATCTTAGCTTTCCAACGCCCCTGAAAATGCCTCAATCGGACTTCGATAGCCTGAGTTATTGTCATTTAACCATAGTGCGGTTCGCTAACCTGTTTGTGAGATTCTGGTTTTGTACATTGAAATTTTGACCTAGCTACACTACGAACTGGACTGAGTGGTCTTCATCAAAGTTGTAGCCCTTTATCTTAGCTTCGAAATAATATAAATTGCATCCCACTCCGATAAGCGTAGCCTCAGTTGTGTACGTTACGCAAAACAACGTCAAATCTGTCTTTTGTTTCTTGACTCAAACTTCATTTCCGCACATGTTCCTAGCTTGGTTTGGTACTTGTATGACTTTGAACCTATTGAACGGCTATTGAAATGAGATTATTTTGTGTGTAATTTTGGGACTGATTGAGGAAACGACTGAAGCCATAAATGGCTGGCAAATAGGTAAATACAAAGGGCGTGCTGCCCAAATTTACGCTTGAGGGCTAGGTAGATATACTTGCGACACGAGTAAGGCTTGAGAGCAAATGCCACTTGAACCATCTAGGATATTTGCATCTTCTTTTATCGAGATATATCAGTTAGAACTTGGCCGACCTTGTACCCTTGGGAAAATGAAATTTACGACTCATAGAAATACGTTTTCTCCATTTCTTCGACTCAAATGGTATTTCAAGTGTAATTGTTTCAAAGGTTTAAGAGCGAGCATGAATTTTTCGAAATTTGATAAGTATCGTGAATACTACTTAAGCGAATTGCATTTACTTGATTTTCTTGAAGC
Source organism: Coffea eugenioides (assembly GCF_003713205.1). Taxonomy (NCBI): domain Eukaryota; kingdom Viridiplantae; phylum Streptophyta; class Magnoliopsida; order Gentianales; family Rubiaceae; genus Coffea; species Coffea eugenioides. Next base: position 36,690,160 of record NC_040040.1, read on the forward strand.
AAAACTCCTATGTTTCGAACTCTAGAGAGTTTTACATTCACAAATTATATTTTATCGTAGATTTGGATTCCAACCAAGAAGTTGGACCTGAACGTGACTTTTGAGAGGTACTAGACCTTTGGTGAGTGCTTCCAAATACCTGATTGAACTAGACACTTGTCTTCAGTACTTGACCAATGTGATTTAATGATATGTCATTTATTTGATCGGGCAAGAGTGTACTTTATCGCACTTGCCCTAATATGAGATATACTGTTTATTGTTGCCATGAATTTGATATATTTGTGTATATGGTGCGCACTTCCTGAAAATCCAGAAACCCTGTGGCGAGTTACTCGAGTCGAGCCGGCAAGGGGCTGGTCGATTGGGTAACGAATCTTGGGTCTTTTGTTTTGTCGAGTGGAGTGATATCTCCTCGACTAATCGGTATACTCGAGTATTACCACCAGTGTTTATTGAGGATTTTGGGCCCAATAGGGGGCTTGGATGGTGGACGGAGAGTAGTTTAAGTGGTGCTCTACTGGATTGGTTACTTACTTGAAAGTTGACGAAGTGTCAACTATTACTTGATCAAGCTCTGGTGACGCAATGGGAAGTTGGCTCCTGAGAGCCATCCGTATCCTTATACCTTGGAATGATTAGTACTTATCGTGTTATTGTGTCGTTTTAAAAGAAAAAATTTTACACTCGCTCATTTTGAGATTTGCTGCTTGAAGTGTTATTGCCCACTTTTATGAACTTTTCATGCTCATTACTTTGCTATATTGACACTTGTACTTGTAAATAATGGTCGATTTGCTATTTGGAACCTCACTGGGCTTTTAACTCATTCCACATCATTTGTTTTCCTTACAGGGGGTACGAGCGAGGCGTGAGACGTGTACAGACTAACGTAGTCTAGTTGTTTTGAAGTTTGAATTTGTACTCATGCTAGTACCCGACTAAGGTTGATTGTACTCGAATTGTAATCATTTTGAAGTATTTTGGTGTGTAGAAACTTTGTATCTGGATTTGAGCATCAATGTATATATTAAGTTGAAGTGGATGTGTTATTTATTTTCTATGAATGTACGTTGTTTTCTTGAGCTATGAGTAAGTGAGTCCTAGCGAGAGTTGGGTAGGCGGTCCGCCGAACCCTTTGGTTTGCCTTAGGGGAAGGTGGGGCCGTCACAGATGGTATCAGAGCTCCTATCGAGCTCGTGCCGGGAGAGGGTTCTCGGACTGTGGGGATTGACTTGTGAAGTGTGAAATAAATGTCTATTGTTGGGGACTTTAGATATGTATGTTAGGTAGGAATCTCAAAAGTAGTTGATTTCCTCTTGAGCCTAGCTAACTCGAGTGGGGAATGATCACATTTTCGGATTCCTGTACCCGAGTACCAAAGAGTGATACCTTTATGATAAGTTGGTATCCTGAGTAATATGAGGATAAGTTTGGATGGCGAAAACCAAGGCAAGGGGGATGCGAATAGTCTGGACTTGGAATAAATTGAAGATATTAGTGAGCTTGGGGACCCTTACTATTCACGTGTACATACTTGGTTGTACTTCGTCAAGTTTTGAGCAATACCTAGCGTTAATGTCCCATAGGATATATGACTTGCTCTGACATGTATATAAAGTATGTTATTTTCAATGTGTTCTATTATTTTTCGTTTTATGATTTGAAAATGCTTTTATCGGCCTTTAGAGTTATTTTATTTTGCTTATACTTATATAGGAAAAGAGGTATAGAGGGTAGACGGAGTCAAGGACGTGGAACTACCCGAGGACGTGGTTCTAGCCGTGGCCGTGGGGTTAGATAGGCACAAGAACCTGTACGAGAATCGAGAGAGGAAAGAGGTGAAACAGTTGAACCGCAACTTGGACCCTGAGCGGAAGGGGGGGACCAGGTAGCAACGGCAATTCAGCAAATGACCAATATACTTGCTCGACTGGTAGAGCAGCAGGGTCAAGCCCCTGTTAATCAACCCAGGGATCCTGAAATAGGACAAGATCGGGCTCTAGAGAGATTCCAAAAGTTTTCCCCTCCTAAGTTTCTGGGAGGGCCAAACCCTGAGGCAGCTAAGAGGTGGTTAGAGTCGATGATCAATATTTTCGCTGCCTTAAACTATACGGAGGATAGGCAGGTGCATTTCGCTGTATTTCAGTTTGAAGGACCAGCTAAGGCCTGGTGGAACGTGATTCAAGCTAAATGGGGGAGAGAGGAACTGCCTGGACCTGGTTAAATTTCGTACGGGAGTTTAACGAGAAATATCTGCCGCCGATAGTTCAGGAGAAGAGGGAGGATGATTTTATTAAGCTTCGTCAAGGAACTCTGAGTGTATCTGAGTATGAGATTCAGTTCACGAAACTATCTAAGTTTGCTCCCGAATTGATATCTACGGAGCAAATGAGGGTAAGGAGGTTTGTCCAGGGACTAAATGTGGAAATACAGGAGGCTTTGGCGGTGGCACAAATTAATAATTTTACGGAGGTTTTGGAGAAAGTCCAGAGAATAGAAATTGCTAGGGCACAAGTGAGGGCTTTTCATGCAAAAATGAGAGGTGCGCCTGGTGGAAGTCACGGTCAGGAACAAGGTGATCTAGATATGCCACCCTCTAAGATGAGTCGAGGGGATGGTGGTAGGCAAATTTCGGGGACACCTAAGGAAATTACTGCAAGCGGAGCCTCAAGTGGAAAGGGACAAGCAAGAGGTGCCTCGCAAGGAGGTCAAACCTCGGCCCCTCGAGTATCTTGTGGGTACTGTGGGAAGACCAATCATATTGAGGTTGATTGTTGACTAAAGGCACGAAAATGTTTATGGTGTGGTAGTGCCGAGCACCAACTTGCAACTTGCCCCTGTAGGTCACACCTAAACCTTGAACAAGCAAATGTCGGGGGACTAAACCAAGGGTGCCAGCTAGAGTGTACGCCTTGGACCAACAGGCGGTACCTGAACCATCGGAGGTAGTAGAAGGTACGAATCGTGTTTTCCATTGTTTAGCTAAATTGTGGCTATGGTGAGACCTGGGAGCTAGAAACGGATATGCAAGGGAAATACCCTAAGTTGTTTACGGCTAAAGGTATGAATTTCGAGGTCGAAATTCTCTTAAGGGGGAGAGAGTGTGAGGACTTGCAAAATTCCTTATATTTTTCTTAAAAATCCCCTTTTATTTGAAAAATATTACTTTATAATGGCCCTACTACTCAATCACCCCACAATAAGTGTAAATGAACATAGAATTAAGGGTTTTCCCTTTTGTTTTCAAGATAGTGCGAATTAGGGTTTTTACGCCTATCCGTAGTGTGACTATCCGGTACGGAGTGTGAATCAAATTTGGTGATTAAGAGTGAGTTTTGGATGATATTAAGTGTGTGATTAGAAGTGATAATAATAAGTTAGTGAATTATAAATTAAAACCCTAGTATACGCGATTTAAGGAAAATCGGCTCGAACCGACGGGTACCGTTTGTTACCGGGTAAACACACCACTTGACCAATACTTTATTACCTTAATCTTCTCATTTTATTTCAGGTAATTAACCCTCAAAATATCTCATACATCAGCCACAATATTTGACCAAGAGAAATGAGAGAAAATGCTAGAAAGAAAACAAGTGTCAAGGCATCTATGGAAGTTAGACTTTGACCAACTTGTTTTAACCTTCATAAAACAAAAATTTGACCAAAATTCCTTCATTTTTCACTCTTGCTTGGCCGACACATAGAGAGGAGAGAAGAGAGAAAAACTTCACCTTGCACCTTAATTTCAAGCCTCAATCTTGAGTTTCAACCGATAATCTTACAAATTCCACCACAAAAGTTGATCTCTAAAGAAGCTTAAGGGTTTTGGTGGAGTGATTTGGGAAAAGGAAGGTCTTGGCAGCTTCTTTACATAGGGATTAAGGTGAATTTGGTAAGAAACTTCCCTCTACTTCTTATATGTTAAACTAGAAGCTTAAAGTTGTAGTTTTGATGGATTTATGGGGAAAATTTCATGGGTTAAATGATATGTTGGGATGTTTAGCTAGGGTTTATATTTTCAGCCTTGATTATGGTTATCTACCTCTTAATTGATGCTATTGAGCTAGTAATTGGTGGGTTTGATGATAGAGCACTTATTAGATATGAATTTATAGAGTAAAGGTGCAAATTTCAGAATTTGGAAACCAAGCTACCCTGTTCTGCCCGGTTCTGGTTGACCATGATGGAGGCCGAATTAGGCTTAGTACGAAACATGAAAGTTGTAGAGAATCATGTTTTATAACTGCTTGTAAATTTCAGCTCAATCCGAGCATTGTAGCATGTGAAAAGACAAAAATACCACTAACTGCCATAGGTAGAACTTGAGGGACAATTTTGACATTTCACCAATTTTATCGTGTCTGTTCACCCTGATGCGTACTGAATTAGTATTTGACCAAAACATAGAAGTTGTAGTGCTATGTCTTAGCTTTCCAACGCCCCTGAAAACGCCTCAATCAGACTTCGGTAGCCTGAGTTATTGTCGTTTAACCATAGTGCGGTTAGCTAACCTGTTTGTGAGATTCTGGTTTTGTACATTGAAATTTTGACCTAGCTACACTACGAACTGGACTGAGTGGTCTTCATCAAAGTTGTATCCCTTTATCTTAGCTTCGAAACGGTGTAAATTGCATCTCAATCCGATAAGCGTAGCCTTAGTTGTGTCCGTTACGCAAAACAACGTCAAATCTATCTTTCGTTTCTTGACTCAAACTTCATTTCCGCACATGTTCCTAACTTGGTTTGGTACTTGTATGACTTTGAGCCTATTGAACGGCTATTGAAATGAGATTATTTTGTGTGTAATTTTGGGATTGACTGCCACAAATGGCTGACAAATAGGTAAATACAAAGGGTGTGCTGCCCAAATTTACGCTCGAGGGCTTGGTAGATATACTTGCGACACGAGTAAGGCTTGAGAGCAAATACCACTTGAACCATCTAGGATATTTGCGTCTTCTTTTATCGAGATATATAAGTTAGAACTTGGCCGACCTTGTACCCTTACGAAAATGAAATTTACGACTCATAGAAATACGTTTTCTCCATTTCTTCGACTCAAATGGTATTTCAAGTGTAATTGTTTCAAAGTTTCAAAGGTTTAAGAGCGAGCATGAATTTTTCGGAATTTGATAAGTATCGTGAATACTACTTAAGCGAATTGCATTTACTTGATTTTCTTGAAGCGAAACTCCTATGTTTCGAAGTCTAGAGAGTTTTACATTCACAAATGATATTTTATCGCAGATTTGGACTCCAACCAAGGAGTTGGACCTGAATGTGACTTTTGAGAGGCACTAGATCTTTGGTGAGTGCTTCCAAATACCTGATTGAACTGGACACTTGTCTTCAGTACTTGACCAATGTGATTTAATGATATGTCATTTGTTTGATCGGGCAAGAGTGTACTTTATCGCACTTGCCCTAATATGAGATATATTGTTTATTGTTGCCATGAATTTGATATATTTGTGTATATGGTGCGCACTTCCTGGAATTCTAGAAACCCTGTGGCGAGTTACTCGAGTCGAGCCGGCAAGGGGTTGGTCGATTGGGTAACGAACCCTAGGTCTTTTGTTTTGTCGAGTGGAGTGATATCTCCTCGACTAATCGATATACTCGAGTATTACCACCAGTGTTTATTGAGGATTTTGGGCCCAGTAGGGGGCTTGGATGGTGGACGGAGAGTAGTTTAAGTGGTGCTCTACTGGATTGGTTACTTACTTGAAAGTTGACGGAGTGTCAACTATTACTTAATCAAGCTCTGGTGATACAATGGGAAGTTGGCTCCTGAGAGCCATCCGTATCCTTATACCTTGGAATGATTAGTACTTATCGTGTTATTGTGTCGTTTTAAAAGAAAAAACTTTACACTCGCTCATTTTGAGATTTGCTACTTGAAGTGTTATTGCCCACTTTTATGAATTTTTCATGCTCATTACTTTGCTATATTGACACTTGTACTTGTAAACAATGGTCGATTTGCTATTTGGAACCTCACTGGGCTTTTAGCTCATTCCACGTCATTTATTTTCCTTACAGGGGGTACAAGCGAGGCGTGAGACGTGTACAGACTAGCGTAGTCTAGTTGTTTTGAAGTTTGAATTTGTACTCATGCTAGTACCTGACTAGGGTTGATTGTACTCGAATTGTAATCACTTTGAAGTATTTTGGTGTGTAGAAGCTTTGTATCTGGATTTGAGCATCAATGTATATATTAAGTTGAAGTGGATGTGTTATTTATTTTCTATGAATGTACGTTATTTTCTTGAGCTATGAGTGAGTGAGTCCTGGCGAGAGTTGGGCAGGCGGTCCGCCGAACCCTTTGGTTCGCCTTAGGGGAAGGTAGGGCCGTCACAGCATCTATCCCATATTTTGCTAAAACAAGAAAGAAAAAGGAAGTTTTAGACTTTATACCTTTCAAAATACTTGAAGAAAGTGAAGAACCAAGCTCTTTCTCTCCAAACAACTCCACAACAATCTTCCTTAGCTCCTTGGTGCTAGTTTAATCGGTTTAGTTTTGTGGTTTCAACTCAAACAAGGCAAGATTCAAGGTTGGAGTTGAAGGTTTTCTCTCTTGTTTTACTCTCAAAATTTTCGGCCACCATAAGCAAGAAATGAAGCAAATTTGGTCCAAGGGAAAGATAAGGAGAAAGAAAGGTGTTTTAGTCAAACAACCCTTGGATTTTTGACACTTGGCAAGGCCAAGTTTTCTCTCTTTTTTTTTCTTTTCTTTCCTTTTCCTTAGTCAACAAAGATGGCTGGATTAAGGGGTAATTTAGGGAGGATTAGGTGAAATAAAAACAAGAGGATTAGGGTAAGAAAGTATCGGTCAAGTGGTGTACTCAACCGGTAGCAAACGGTGCACGTCGGTTCAAGCCGATTTGCCTTAACTCTTGCGTACTTGTGTTTTAACTTATAATTAACTAACTTATTAATAGCACTTCTAATCACACACTTCCTCTTATTTAAAACTCGTTCTTAACCATCAAATTTAGTACACACACCTCACCAATTAATCACACTATCAAAATACGCAAAAATACACCAAAAACCCTAGTATGCACCATTCCTTTAGAAAACTCATAACTTGAGTTATAATTATCAAAAATTCATACAACTTGGCTTGTTAAAAACTAGACTTCAAATACTAATAATTTTTAGAAGACACCTTTGTACAATTCAGACCACAAGTCAGTCAAATTTCAACCTAAATTTGCTGCTTCATCCAGTCAAAAGACAGAACAGGTATGCAAATTCAGTCAACTTTGAAAAATCATAGATATTCATAGGAATTGAGAAAAATTATGAAATTTACACGGTTGATAGCAATCTGAATCTAGTTTCAAACGCAACAAACGGAACTCAATTCCGGCTTTTCTACACCAAGATATAACAGATTTCCTAAGACTGTCCAAGGGTTCCTGCGGAAAATTTTCAGCAGCACTTCCCTTTGTTTTCTTTACTTTTCCATCCAAATTCAACACCAAATTTCATCTCAATGCAACCTCAATCACAATCACAAGTCATAGGCCATCTATACATTTATTTAAGGCCACAAAACCATCCAAATGTAGCACATGTATAGCTCAAACACCAACCACAACTTAAACCATGAAATTTTCCAAGTAAACTACCAAAAACAAGCTCTAAATCTACTCATATGCAAGTGATAAGAGAGAATATGGTTTCTTGATGTAGCTACCTTGAAACCCTATGAAGATATGGCAACCAAATGCTTCCTTCTCCAAAATCTTTCCGCCAAAACCCTTAATCCTCCCTAAATGTCAACTTCTGTGAAGTGATTTGCAAGATTACGGTGAAATCTCAAGAGTCAAGCAAGGAATGGAGGTTGAAGTGGAAGCTTTCTTTCTTTTTTTTTTCTCTCAAGGAGGTTCGGCCATGGAGGGAAGAAAATGGAAGAGTTTTTGGTCAAAATTTGTTTTCATTCAAGAGGTAAGAAAGTCTTTGGTCAAGGTCAAAGATCCAAGAGTTTGGTGACAAATGTTTAGCCAATATTAATCCTCATCTTGTTGTCTTCCAATCACTAATTGTCTTGCTAACCTCTAATTATCCCTTAACACCTTATAAAATAATATCCATTTATGCAAAACTTCACCTAGTCATCAAAATGTTATCGCACTTACCGCACTAGCAGGTCACTTCAAACTTAACATGTACGAACTTATACAAAGAAAATAATTTAAAAGCTTGACTCACTTATACAAATATCGAGAAAATTAAGGTAATAATTTAAAGTAAAGAAAATACATTCAAAAAAATAAATAAAATACAACCAAGTTTTTCGGGTTCTCACAGCATCCCTATCCTATACAATATTTTTGGTCAAGATCTTTTCATGCATTTTCATTCCATTAGGTGGTAAATTACTAGCCCTAATGTTAGGTGAAGTTGATTTTCCTTTGTCCTTCCTTAAGGACACAACATGCTCCAAGTTTTTATAGGTTATCAGTATTTTTTGTTATCCTAGATGAATGAAATGTAAGGATAGTATTCTATAAGCAAGGTAGGCTAAAACTTGCTTACTATAGTGTCAAATTTGATTGTAATTGTACAACAATCATTTTTTACAACTGCACTTCTTGCATTCATTTGTTTGTTTATTTTTTTTTTCTATAAACGAAATGGAATCTAATCATGAGATGTTTGACAAATCAATTAAATCCAACTTAATGTTAACAAGCAGCAACATATTTTCCATTTATCCTTGGAAGTTGACTTTAAAAGTAACAAATAGCATTTGTACCTAGAACATTTCATTTTTTGTTGTTAGTTCACATGTCAATTACAGAGACCTGTATCAGTTTTGCAAATATCCAAAGCATCATTGTGTTCCCAATGGATATAATCAAATGTACTCATTACAATACATTAGACTAGAAGTTTTACAAATTTGGCAAATGACGGGGAAAGAAGAGAGGGGTAGCTGCCATTATTTTACTACTTTTCTAGATATACAGATATGTATTTCATATTGCTCTATTTTTCTTTTTTTTTTAAGTGTACATTGGATAGGTTGAAGATTACATCTCAGAATGGTGCAAAGAGAGGAACGACAACATCTCAGAATGGTGTACTATTTTGTGTGACTCGAGGTATGGCATAGTTTAAAATTGTCACTTGTTAGGACAAATCCAACATCATCTTCATTGTTGCAATTCTATTCTTATTGTTAAAGCTTTTATAATAGGGCAAAAACCGCGGTGGTCCTCCAATTTTCAACTTTGCACACTTTTAGTCCTCCAACTAATAATTGCACAAATGTAGTCCTCGAATTAAAAAAAGTGTATATTTCTAGTCCATCCATCCAATTTCGCTGTTAAGATGGACGGGAGAGACATCACGGACTACTCTCATAACATTTGTTGGGGGCACTATGGTACAAAAAACAACAAAGTCCTTCGAAACAACACGATCCCTCGAAAGCTTCAAAGTTCGGACTGTTAGTGGAACTCCTTCTCCCAGAGAAACCTAAATTACTCCTTGCAGTGACGAGATTTGTAGCAGAGAAAAAGACGATCGGGTTTGAAGTCTGCCGAGAGGAATGGTGGAATGGAAAATCAGGAGAAGGGGTGTCTACTTCGACCCCCAGTTAGTATACGGTAAGTGCACTTAAACTGTACAAAGTTCTACAAAAATGGTACAACAATTGATGGTTCTTTGTGTTACAGTGATGGCTAAGTAAATAGGAAGTTTTATTTTGGTTGTAGGGTTGAATGTGAGGGTGTTTTGTCTCAAATATGGGAGGAAAGTGGTCCCATATTGGGTTCACTGTCTCTGTCTATAAATAAGCACCAGTGGTCCTGAAGCATATTTTTTTAAATTACTGGGCCATGACTACTTTGTCTTGTTGAGCTAGCCTAATTATTTAATTTCTATTGTTGATTAGTTTAGTATATATTATTTTAATTGTGCCTATTGACCTAGGTTTGGGATTAAGCCATTAAGGTCTTTTATATACAAAATTAATGAGTTAATTAATTAGTTACCAAATTAATGATTACTCGTAATTGTTAATGTAGATGCAAGATCTGAATGGTTTACTATAAGAATGCATCACGGGGGAAAGATTCGTTGGGAAAGTTACATAAGTTATGTTGGTGGTGATGTGGACGATGTAGAATTATGTGATTGTGAACAGATGTCAATTCATGAACTGAATCAAATGGTAAGGAGCTAGGTCATATTCAAGAAACCATAATGTATTACTATCTTGAACCAACTAAAGATCTTAACAGTGGGTTTAAGGGAATTGTGTACAGATGCTGATGTAAACAAATTTTGCAACTTGGCTTATGAATATAAAGTGATGGAGGTTTACTGTAACCACTTAACAATTGAAGAAATTGATCAAGTTTTGATGGAGGCTGCTGGTAGGGGTTATTCAGTAGAGCCATAAAAAATGAGGTGTGCTAATCGAAGAACTAGATGATGAAGGTAGGGTGGTTGCGGAACCTTGTTTACAAATGGTACATAGTGGAGTAGGGGCATCACAGTCAACTTGGCAAACTGTTGATAATGACACTGGGCAGACTTTAGCACAACCATTAAGGGACAATGGAGGTCATGTTGGAAATCCAAGGAATAAACCGGGCACTACACATGAGGGGCCTGGAACTACAGATGAGGGCATTACACATGAGGGGCTTGGAACTATGGACTTCAGCACAACCATTAAGGGACAATGGAGGTCATGTTGAAAATCCAAGGAATGAACAGGGCACTACACATGAGGGGCCTAGAACTATACATGAGGGCACTACACATGATGGTGAAGTTGCATCTGAATCAGATGCTGAAGTAGAGAGGTTTCCTTGGGATAATGATTATTGTGGAGATGAACAACTTCTTTATAACCTCATTAGAGAAGGAAACCAGCAGCAACTGGATACAAGAGGTGAACAACAACATGATACATCTAAGAGGTCTTCGCAGGCTAGAAACAAGCATCAGCAGTCTAAAAACCAAGTAGGAGCTGAGCAACAACCCCAACAGCCCTCTGTTCAGTAGAAAACCAACAATAAGCAACCACAGCAGCCAAAAAAGGGGAAGAAACAAGTGAGGAGAAAAAGAGAGAAACCTGTAGATGAAGGTCCTAAGAGGCAGACAGATGCATTGGATGAAGACTATGTACCGGATCACTTAAGCAGTGATTACAGTTCATCAGACGAAGATGAGAACCAGTTTGAAGGCAGATACAAGAGATTTGTATGGGATAAATTCATGATAGACCCCAAGTTTAAATTGGGGATGAAATTTGAGTCAAGGCAACAATTCAAGACAGCAGTGACCGAATATGGTATCAAGGCAGGTAAACCAGTCTGGACATGTAAAAATGATACCAAAAGGGTAGGGGCTGTTTGTAGAGACCCGTGTCTTTGGTTTGTCTTTGCATCAATTGAGAGGGCACTTGGTACATCAGATTTGGTGGTAAAGACAATGCATGATGTGCATGAGAATTGCAATCATGCTTGGAAGAATAAAAACATGACTTCTACGTGGCTATCCAATAAGTATATGGAGAGAATCAGGTCTAACACAAAGATGCCCGTTAGGGAGCTTAGGCAAACTGTTCATGAGGATTATGAGGTTGAGATTTCTAAATGGGTGGCTAGAAAAGCAAGAGCCAAGGCTATACAGCTTATTAAGGGGTCTGCAGAGGCACAATACAAGAAGATTTGGGAATATTGCAATGAGATAAAGAAGACACATGAGGGAAGTACTATGGAGGTCATGTTTACCCCATTCAAACTGCCTACAGGTAATCCAAGATTCATGCGACTATACTACCGCCTTGGGGCACTTAACCAAGGCTTTAAGAATGGTTGTAGGCCTATTATAGGCTTAGATGGATGCCACCTGAAAGGCACTTATCTAGAACAATTACTTACTGCTCTTGGAGTGGACCCTAACAATGGTTATTGGCCAATTGCATAGGCAGTTGTGGAGAAAGAACCCACAGAACAATGGAAATGGTTTCTGAAGCTGTTGAGTGAGGATTTGGAAATAGAAAACTAATACCACTACACTTTTATCTCTGACCAATAAAAGGTTATGCACTATATCGTTGTAATCTGGTTTCTATCGTCAAGTTAGGTGTTTACTTTTCTATTTATATTGCAGGGACTGGATAGAGCATTAGCTGAGGTGCTTTCAAACTATGAGCACCGATATTGTGTGCTAGAAATTTTAAGAAAAAGCATCCAGGAGAGGCGTTGAAGGAGAGATTTTGGAATATTGCATGCTGTACTACACCTGAGCACTTCAATAAGGCAATGTCAAACCTGGAGACGTATGACAAGGATGTGACGCCCCCACTTCTCCCTAAAGCAAACCAAAGTGTATCCGCGGGACGCCTGCCCAACTCTCGCCAAGACTCAGTACAATTCCAGTTCAAGCTTATTACCAATAATAACTAATAAGACAAGATGAAGTAAGAAAGAGAACTCGCTTCCATACATAAAATATTCAATCTTACATCACAAGTTCAAAATACATCCACTTTCCAAAATATACAACTTCCCAAAAGATGTCTAGACAAAACATTTCAAAATTCTAGCCAAAAGAGCCATCAAGTAGGCTTTTCCATAATCCCCTTCCAGTTCAGCTCCTGTTAAGGAAAACAAATCTAATGGGGTGAGCGGATGCTCGTGAGGCCAAGAAAATATGTAAAACACATAGTTCAAGTAACAACAGCATTTAAGCAAGAATTAAAGCTATAACATTCAAGTAATTCACAAATTTTCAATTAAACACATTCAATGAGGATACAGGAGCTAAGTTCCACTTGCTTCGCCAAGCCTCAATCGAATACCTTCTCACGATGACACTCCGTCAACCTGGTCGGCTTTTAAGTCCATAGAATTCCACTTAACGTCAATTCCGTCCACCATACACCGCATCGGGCCCAAACATCAATAAAAGGCACTACTACGCGAGTAGGCCAAGCAAGATCTCTCAATAGATCAACCTTACAGTTATCTCATGGTTCACCAAGCTCCTCGACCAAGCCCTTGCTGGCTCGAGTCGCAAGGTCGGCCAATTGAGATTTGGGCGTCCCCACAGTTCAGTTATAAGTCAAGGAGATTCACTCCAATGACTTGCAAGCAGTTCAGTTACAATTCAGTTGCAAGAAGTTCAATTCAGTTGTTCAATCAGTTAAAAGAGAACGAGTGCGATAAAGTACACACTCGACTCAACAATCATAAACCATTCAGTTCATAAGAAGCAATTCACATAATTGCAACAAATCATGCACTTGACACTCACCAATCAAAATAGGGAGTAAGTGCTCAAACAACTTTTAGGTGTCCGCTTCGAGTTCCTCTTGAAGGTTCCCTTGAGCGCCTGAGCAAATAATAATTGACTATCATACACTATTACTTATAAACCCCTTGTTAACAAGAAAGATTGTACACTTGTACAATACTAAGAAAATATCATGAAAGAGAGCCTTAATTACTCGTAAATCGAGGCTCAAAAAAGGGGTTTAATAACACAAGGAAAACTAATTTCCTTCATGAAATCAAGTTTAAAATGGTCAATCAATCTTAAAGGATAGGGAAGAGTTTTCCAAAAACTCATTTCCCATCGAGTCGGAAAATTTCAGTTTTGCACGTCAAACTTAGAAAAATCAGAACTTGCACTCAATAGGTCCAAAATTGGAAAACTTTATACCATTGGAATCTTGGTTCAAAGTACTAATCTAGAAACTTTTCCAAGATTCTAAATGGAACACATTCAAATTTCAGCTCAAAGTGGCTGACTTGAGCATACAAGACAGTTTCGATCATGTTTTTCGGCAAACTTTGGAAATTCGGCAAAATTCACAAAAAGTGAAATAGCCTCTAAAATTTGTAACACAAAAAGAATTTCAATCAAAGTTTCAAACAAACAAACAGAACTAAATTTGAAGTTTTGAGCGTCAAGATATAGTAGCTCAAAGTTGGTAAATTTTTACCACTAAACAGTGAATTTTCCAGATTTGAAAGTGAACTTTGGGACATCATTTGGGTATCAAAATGGTTTTAGAATGACACCAAATTTGGTACAATTAAACTCTCATATGAGGGCTATTCCTCTATCAAATTTCATGTAAAAAATCGTACGGAAAGGTAGTTAACAAAATTACCAAAGTTCAAGAAATTTCCAAGACAAATCTGTCTTCTTGTTTTCTTTCCTTTTTCAAACACTTTGCACCATGAAACCAGTCCCATTTTGATTCATTTGTGAAACCAAGATCCATGAAACATTTCATAAGCAATTGATAGTTGGTTGACATCAAAATTTCAAAATAAAACATCTCACAAACAACTAAACCAGTCGTCCAGCCAAAAAAAGGGTTTTCTAGTTTTGTCGCAGTTTGGAAATTGGACCATATCTCACTCAATACAATTTGGAATTGTGAATGGTTGGTGTCGTAGAAAACTAGAATCATAAGGCTACATTTCATCAGAACAAATTGTTTTCAAAATCAATTCATAAGTGAGAGAAAATAGAGCCACAAAATTCAGCATCTACCTTTCTCTCGGATAGGCCATCAGAACAGGGCAGTAACTTTGCCGACTCACTACGGCTCACTCATTTAGAACTAGAAAGTGCATTTTATACCATTGTAAAGCTACAAATGTCTAGTTTCAAATGCCATAAACAGCACTTCATTTTGACATCTATATAAAGAGATATGTTCGATCAAAGGGATACTGTTCAAGCTGCCAGAACACATTTTCCAGGTTTCTTCACATTTCGAAATTTCAAGTTTTACTCAACCAATTCAAATGATTTTTGGTAGAAACTTTCTGCACACCATATACAACATATATACATCAGTTTTATAGTCATTTGAGAATCAAAATTTCAAAACAAAGGCACGGCAAAAACAGGACAGATTTCGGCTAGCATCCATGCGCAATTTTTCCTTCATCTTTCCTTTATTTTCTATCCATAATCAACTCATCTAAACACATAACAACCACAATCAAGCATTTACACCTCAAGCCCCCTACCTAGAGGTCACCACAAGACCGCTAGGCTAACATTTAAGAGCAAGAAAAATAAATTCCTCAAGTCCTCTAGCCTAATCCATGTGTAGGGTTCAAACCCTTGCAATTGAAGCTCCAACTTTGAAGAAAAATGGAAAGATTAGAGGAGATAATGGATACCTCTTGAGCTCTTGAAAAACCAGAAATTTATCACTACAAAAGCTCCAAGAAAATCGCAAGATGGAGCCTTTCACCAAGCTAGAGTTGCTCTCCAAGTGATATGTAAGTTGTGTGAAAAATTTGAGGTGAAATGGTAGCAAGAATTGGAGTGAAATTTGGTGAGCCTTCTTCCTTCTTCCCTTGAGAGTTTCGGCCCGCTATGGAGGTGAGGAGAGAGAGTGTGGCTGATGAATGAAGCTTCTTGGGGAAGCTTGAGTGATTTGTGGTTAAAATTTGAGCAAAAGTCAACTATGAATAGTACTCGCGCGCGAGGGTTTCGTATCCGTTTTCTTTCAGGTTTGTTTCACTTGTGCACTAAACCTCCAATATAATTTCTTTAACACT
This sequence comes from Coffea eugenioides, assembly GCF_003713205.1. Taxonomy (NCBI): domain Eukaryota; kingdom Viridiplantae; phylum Streptophyta; class Magnoliopsida; order Gentianales; family Rubiaceae; genus Coffea; species Coffea eugenioides. The sequence goes on from NC_040040.1 coordinate 36,705,732, forward strand.
ATAATTATTCATTTTTAGTAGTCTAGAATAAATTTCTTAAATCTCCATTGGGTCGTTTTGACGCGAAAAACGCGAACTTTCGATTTGCGTGCGATAAAACGAAACTTAAAAGAAATTCTCGCAACGATAATATAAGAACTAATATTATGGTAAATAATCATAAAAATAACTATTTTAGAAATAAAAACATGAGTCCTCACAAAGGAAGCACACAACTGAGTGAAAAAGGCACCTCATCCTCGGCATTAGTGCAAGGCATTTTTCCCAACTCATACCAAATGTGATATGCTGGTCAATAACCTTTGTGAATCTTTCAATATTCATATCCTTGAAGCTAGAGATCAACCTATAATTTCACTACTGGAGACTATCAGAGAGTATATTATGGATAGGATTCAACAAAGAAAGGCAGCCATGGAGAAATATAAAGGTCCTATTGGACCATTGCCCACCGAAATTGTTGATGAGAGGGTGAAGCGTTCAACTCACTGGAATCCTATTTGGAATGCTGCTGTTGGTTATCAATTGAAGGGCCCTAAAGGAGACCAATATGCTATAGACCTAATAAAAAGGCATTGCACATGCAAATTGTGGGCCGTAAGTGGAATTCCTTGCTGTCATGCAATAGCAGCAATTCATAGGAATAATGGAAATCCTTATAACGAAGTTGAAGGTTGCTACAGTACAGATCTATTTTTGAAGATATATTGTAATGTCCTCCAACCAATTAGTGGTAAAATTCTATGGCCCCCATTCACCATGCCTATATTGGACCCACCACTCACTGTTGCTCAACCTGGGAGGCCAAGAAAGGCTCAAATGAGAGACATCACAGAAGGAAAAAATCATGGTAGAAAACTGAGAAGGAGAATTGTTATACATTGCAGAAAGTGTGAGAAAGCAGGTCACATGCAGCTACATGCTGAAAAGAAGGGTCTACTCAATCTAATCAAGTAGAAGAGGGTACTGATATTGGTGTACATACTCCACAGGGTGCAAAAAATCCTAAAAGTCCAAAGTCCTCTACGAGGCCATCTAAAAGGCAGACTATAAGTGTATAGAAATTGTGGTATACATGAAAAGGCAGATTAAAATCTTACTTTTTGCTATTTGCTGCCATTGACAGGTTAGAAAGGACCAGCAAAGGAAGAAAAAAAGAAATGTGCAGTGACAATCTCCTCAAGTACACGAGGCATTTGAGCATCAACATTCGGGATTTGAATCGGAACACCAACATGAGCATCAGAATGAGACACATCAACAACAAGTGGATCAGCAAGACCACCAATCATCATTCCAGCATGGCGCTAATCTTCAAGAACAGCAGGCCTCTTGTAGCACTCCCTTAACACAGAAACTACCTCCTAAGAGGTAGAAGCAGAAAAATTCAATAAACTAGCCTTTAACGAATGCTGATAAAGGATTTATCAATCTGAACTATGCATATTTGGGCAAGCAACCTCCCTTCACTATTGGGAATTGGAAGGGAAAATGGAGTGGCAGGGGTAGAGGAAGAGCTGGTAGACGAAGGGGAACTGGAGGTACAAGAGGATAGACAGCAGCTTAATCCAACAACACCTACTGTTTTGCAAACCTAGCAGTACTTTATTGTTGGATCTCTTTTGACTGGGAAATGTCTTTTGTCTTTTGTAATAGACAGCTTTTGACCAAGTAATGGTTTTGTCCAACTGCTTAGCTTTTTCTGTATAAGTGGATTAGTTTTTTGTCTACTAATTGTTAAATGGTCAAGCTTGACTATTGTTTTGACTGCTATGTTGGATGGTATCCACTTGTAAATGAATATAATAGCGCATTTTGTTTTGTTTTGTTTTATTCTGGTTTCTACTATTATTTTTAGCATTCATTCAATTTCAATTGGATGGTACAATTTTGTTGGATGGTACCCACTGTTTTATCTTGTAAAGCTATGTTGGATGGTACCCACTGCTTTATTCTATTTTGTCTACTAATTGTTAAATGAATGTCGTCTTCATGTGTGGCTGCCAACCTGCCATTACAATTTCACAGCTACACCAGTTCAGATCAAACTTCATTCTATTACTTCCATTCTTCCAAAAGCATAGAGTACAATTCAACTGCATATTCGTTAGCCTAGCTAACACTACAAAAGGCCAATATACAATGTGGCAGGATTACAACACAATTTTTACATTATCTTAAAATCATATTACTCCACAGTATCTTGATAGATACAATTTTCACATGAACACAATTTTCATAGAGCTTCTTCAATTTGCAGCATTCCAGAAGTCCATCTTCCATCTCGAGGCCAAACCACCATTAATAAGAATAAAACCCAAGAGAGTACCAGTAGTCTTACAAGCCACTTCCTAATATGCTTTTGCCTCGCCAATTCGTGTTCCATGTCCTTCACTTTCACCTTCAACTTTGCAACTTTTGACTCCAATTTGGTCAGTACAGTTTGCAATTCATCCCTTTTGATACGAACGTCGCCAACCTTGTGACGAAACCCGTAAAAGATTAGATTCAGGATCGACAAGAGGACACCAAGTTTGGAGCGGATGACCTCAACCCGTTAATCACGTGGTTAACGAACCTTGGTATAATGGTAGAAGACGCCACAACCTAGTGCGATTCTAGATTGATAAGTCACGAACACCTAGAGAAATTCTAAGGTATTCAAGAAGCCTTGGAGAAACCAAGAAAACTCTCAAAATCTGATTTATTGATTGAATGCCTAAAACCATTAGAAGTGTGGGCTATTTATAGCCTTACATAGAGATGAACAACTAAATGTGGAACTAGTCTAGAGTTGTGGTCTTGACTAAGACTAACAATTGTAGGCTTGACTATTTCCATAAGACTAAGAATTGTGGGCTTGACCAAACCTTATGAGGTCATCCCTTAGGTAAACAACCTTATGAGGTCATCCCTTAGGTAAACAACCTTATGAGGTCATCGCTTAGGTAAATAACCGTATGAGGTCATCGCTTAGGTAATTAAAGCAAGACTATGGACCATTAAGCCCTTATTACAATGACTTAACTAAAACAGCAAATGTGACTAGAGAAGGGTCACACATGGTTCTCTTTGACGTGCACTACATGGATGACTTTCATTCCTTCATGCTCAAGACTCTCAATGACCTTGGGGACAATTTCTTGGCCTTGTATCTCATGAACAAGTCCTTGGAGTTCCTCCCTCATCTTGTTAGCTCGTGCTCGAGTTACGGGTCCTAGGGGAACTCGAATAGTTCGCAATGGTGTCTCTTGGTTCGTATCACCTTTGTTGCTCAGTTGCATTCACCCTTCTTAGAAGACCAGGTATCACCTCAATTGACCGACGACACATTTCCCCATCGATCCAATCCTAAAACTCGCAACCCCTATCTGTGCATACTGCATACCTCCTGCCAGGATTCCGAGATGTCCACGAAGTCACCATCTTTGTCGATTTACCACAGGCGCACACAGGGAGAGTTGAAGTGTTCAATCTCCTCATTTTCGGCTCAATTGAAACCAAAAATCTACTACTACCACTCCTACAAGCTTCAGATGGAGTGAAAATAGAGAAGAAGGAGATTTTTAAGGTAAGTCCCTCTGCTATGCTGACGAGATTGCCCCCACAAATGTTATGAGAGTAGTCCGTGATGTCTCTCCCGTCCATCTTAATAGCAAAATTGGACGGATGAACTAGAAATATACACTTTTTTTAATTCGAAGACTACATTTGTGCAATTATTAGTTGGAGGACTAAAAATGTGCAAAGTTGAAAGTTGGAGGACCACCGCGGTTTTTTGCCCTTTATAATAAGATAGGGATTTTTTTGGGTCGCCAGAACTTGCACATGAGGTTCCTCTATACCATCAAGAAAGCAAGAAGCTCTCTCCTAGTTGGAAATAGTACGACCTCTCATCCCCCCTCCCCTTCTCCCTGTCATTTTTTTTTTTGCAAGCTGTTTCAAGATCAAATTAGGCTTGTTGTAGTTGAGTAGTTTGTTTGATGATTGTACATTCTTTTGAGTTGTGTCTTTGTTTGGTGCTGAGGTGCCAGTTTACTATCTAGGACTTACTTCTAATTTTTTTAAGTGTTAAAAATTTTCCATGATTCTCTAAATATCTCTCTGTTATTTGGTGGAGAAAATGCGACATAGGTTGTCATTTTATAAGTAGGATTTGTTTTGCAACCTTAGCACATTATTAGGCTATAGTGTTCCCTGTCACTGTTTGGTAGACTATATTATATACTTGTCAAAAAAAGATAATCTAATCTGTTTAAATTCCCTCATTAGCCTTTTTGATGCACATTTTATGGAGGTTTTCTCATTTTTAGTTCTGGATTCATGAAGATTGGCCACCACAAGCAATCATTTTGAAATACTTGATGATGATCTCTTGCTCTCATGTCAAGTAAAGATTTCTCGATGTTTTATACTTCTACTCATTCCAGACATACAAACATTGAGATCTCAAGACAGCACTTAATTATACTAATAAGTTGTAGTGATTCAATTGTTTTTCTAATGTCCTTATTTTTGGTTCGTTTGGCGATTCTTCCCCTGAATCTTCTTATATCATTTCTGTTGTTTGTTTAGTTGCAGGATGCTCCCTTGAGTAAAGACTTGTGTGATGAGTTTCATGTTGATGCCTGGAGTGTTCAGTTACAATTCTTGATAAATTGTTATTTTTCTTTCTCTTTATTTTTATCCATTTTACTAATTAATTTGTGATTGACAAGCTAGCCTTGCTTTCCAGTTTCTACTGAATTATACAACTGCTCCAAAAATTCTTTCTTTTTTACTCAATAAAAAGTTCTTGTCTTTTTTCCTTCTTTTATAGTTTGTTTTTCTTCTTGCCAAGGATTCCTTTTTTTTTTTTCCTTTTACAAATGGTTTTTCTCTCGTCTCTTGTGTGGTGGTTCTTTTGGGGTGTTTTCCTACATGCATTGGTTAAGTTGTTTTCCAATTTTGAATTTCTTTTGGCTTTTCTTTTGTGCCTCAAGTGGTTGAGTTGTTTTTCCAGTTTTGAAGTTCTTATCTTGTGCTTGGGCTATTTGATGGGATTTTCTAATATCAGCACCATAGCTCTTCTGGAGCAAACTTAACTTGTTTCCATCATTAGTAATGTAATATTCACACCGTCCTTTGCAAACTTCCACTCCGTAATAATTTTTCCAATCTCAGTATACAATTGATGAAGCCCCGTCGAATGAGGCTTCCTATCCTTCAAAGGACTCATGAGCAACATATTTGTTTCATCTCTCATTAAAAGTGCTTTTTTAGGAGTTGAATGCCCTATACTCGAACTCCTCCTCTTTCCACCATTATCAAACTTGACATGAACACCGTTATCATGAATCCCAGGGCTAAAATTCTTTAACCACCTGAAACACCCTGAATCACCCTTAACCCACCCAATGAACTTTTTTTCATACACTTTCAATTTATTGTCTTCCATGGCCATTAATCCATACATATTTTTACACAGGCAGTCCTGAAACATAGTGAGAAAAGCATATTTCTTGCTTGCTAAATACATGATAAGTCATATTTTCTTTTTTCTTATAGGACATTTCAGCTACTGTTTTTGATTCAATCGACTTCCAGGATGGCATGACAATTAAATTATATCATGGCATTCGCAGCTGGGAAATAAACATTAAGGATAAATGTTTTCAAGAAGGGTGAAGTTCATATTGTATTAACAATCTGATTCGTGAGAATAACATGCTTTTCTTGTGAAACAAATGGACATTTGAGCTATGCCTCTATGCCTTTCTGTGCTTCATAGTCAAATATTTTGATGACATGGACGCTCTCTTTGACTATGCTACCAAGCACTAAACTGGTTGCTTAAGCCTCAAGGTAATAGCTTCGACTTGAAACATGTGACGACCCCACCACCTCCTAAGGCATACTCTAGGGTTTAACAAACCGTCTGCTCAACTCTCGTCAAGACTCACTCGCTAATATTAACTTGAGAGATAATATTAACTCCAAACTAAGCATGAAACTCCTCAATCAAATATTGCAAACCATCTAGCTCTCCAAAACATCCATACTTATGTGTATAACTAGATGGATCTAAATACAAATAATTCAGTCAATTCATTAAGTACAAATAGGATAGTAATTACTTAAAGCGAAGACTGCAACTCTCGAACTCACTAATCTTCAGATTCACGATTCCAACCACTGTCTTGAAAACAAACTAAAGGAATAAGCAAACCCCAATAAGGTTCTAAGAAAACATGCAATCAAATTGGCAAGATAACAATCACATACATCAAAATCTTAAAGCAAAAAAAGTAAACTACAAGCAAAGTCATTAACAGTTCACATATTCAAATAAACAATTTAACACAGTAAGAAAAGGATATGGGTACTGATACAGCTTTAGAAGTGGCTTCGCCAGATTCCCGACGTAGCACTTATTCCCGTTCAGTATTCAAGGATAGATTCATGAACTGATACAGCTTTAGAGGTGGCTCCCATCAAGTTCTAGTCGTAGCACTTATTCCCATTCAGTATTTCACTTATAGCCAGTTCAGTAGCAGCGTTTTTCGAGTCCCCATGGTTCGTCAATCGCCTCGACCAAACCCTTGTTGTCTCGATTTGACTAACTAGCTAATGGGGTTTGGGATCCCAAGTACGAGTATAGTCGATGAAATAACATCTCCAACCGACTTTCAAGGTATGCACATGTATATCAGTTCACTTGTAAACAGAATAACAAGAGCTCAGCCAAGTTAGGTCGAGTGCGATAAATACACACTCGCCTTTGCAGTTTCAAGATATCTAGTAATTTCAAGTAACAAGTCACATTTCGATTAACAAGTCACATGAAACATCAGTCAAGTAAATTACATGGTCAAAACATGCAGTTGGAACACTCACCGACTTAGCGCAATCTTTATACTTCAATTACAGGTTCGCCTCCTAGGCCCTTCTTGAACCCTGCGATCATATATAGTAGAGCATGCACAAAAGTAATAAGGCATCAAATTTTCATCAAAACCCAAGGTAAAAAGCGACTAAACCTAAGTTCTTAAACCGCCACTCAAGTTGTCAAATTTCCAGCAAGTATAACTCGTATTGTCCTTCAAAATTCACACGGTTTTCTTGTTCAAATCAAGTGGAAAACCACGTACATGATAGGTCAATGATTCAAGCATATTATGGAACAAAAACATGTCGATTATAGTTAAGATTTTTACTAAAATGGGACAAGGCTCTTGGCAAGAAAACTAAAACTACAGCTTTAGGGTTTCCTCCAAAAATCTATTTTTTTCTAACTTTTTAACTCTACACATACCTCATGCATGTTTAGCTAAAAGAGATAAATGATACATGAAATGAGTTCTGACCAAAACTAGTAAAAATTTTGGAGTTAAAGCTACAAACTCTAGGCTCTAATCCAATGGCCCTTAAGAGTCAATCATAAACAGAAATTTCAGCAAGGTTCCCTCAACACCACCATTTATCTCACTTGAATTTCAAGCAAAACATTCCTTGTATGACATGAAAAGAGGGATAGAAAGTATATTATGTACATGGAGACAAAATCCAGTAAAGTATTTTGCAAGAAAAGAACCAAAATTGCAGCTTTATCCACTCGGATTCAACCGCAAAGTTTCATCTAAAACAGGTTACATGCATGCTGATTTCTAATCAAAATCTTAACTTTCTTTCATGGTTCAAGCATAAATCCTGCAATATATCATAGCGTGACTATATGGCATAAATCTCTTTGAAAAACTTCAAAAAAAAATGGAAGTTACAAGCTGGAAAACACAGCTCACACCATACGGTTTAGGCAAGAAAATTTCCAGCAACTTAACCCCAAGTTCCTCCATCTAACTTCCAACTTTCAACCTTAACTTCATGACTAAAATACAATAGATCATAATGAACATTTCATGAGGTGTATGGTACCTATTCTTGGCAAGATGATACGAACTCGACCCAACAAGAACCTGTCTTGAAGAACCAAGTTGATCAGGCAGCGGAAGGATCTATCTTGACCAGGTTATGGAACAATAGCTACCTTACTAGACCTAAAGAGAACCCGTCTCTAGAAACCTAGTGGATTGGTTATTGGTTTGAAAGAACAAGATGATGTGATCATCTTGCCTTGAACATCACAAGTATCCAAGCTAAATATTTGATACAGTTCAAGAAGAAATTCAAGTTCCATCAAGGAACTCCATAAAAGGAGACAACTCAGTTTTATTAATTTATCTCTGAAAAGGTTGTCTTGCAATGGAATAGAAAAGGCCTATTTATAGCTAAAAACTAAACCACTAAGACTAATCCAATTTGGATAAGGATTTAGTCACTTATTTAGTCACTAAGACTAATCCAATTTGGATACTGTGACAGCCCCGCCTCCCCCTAAGGCGTACCAAAGGGTTCGGCGGACTGCCTGCCCAGCTCTCGTCGGGACTCAGTCGTTCACGTCAATCCTCAATCGAAACTAGAATAAACCCACAAGACTAAACATAACAACGATCCAAAACTTAAAGCAAAACTTATATACATTGCTAGCTAAAAGGGAGTACAAACATCGAGTATACAAAGGTTCTCAATTCACCATACATCCAGTCCGTGCCGAGCACTAGGGCGAGAACCATTACAAAACCAAAGAAACCAGTCTAGGCTAGACTCTACCGAGCTCTCGTCCTTGCTCGCCGTCCCCTGTTAAGGAAAACAAAACTAAAGGAATGAGTTAAAAGCTCAGTGAGGTTCCGAACACATAGGCAACAAGAAGTTCAATGCATTCATTACATATAACCAATAATTCAAGGTACAAATACAAAATAAAGCGATAAACACATTCATTAAAAGGATACGGGCTCACAGGGAGCTATATATTCGTTCGTTCTCCTGTCATTCCCCTTATTCCTCCGGTCAATTAAATAAAATGCATTTTTGGTAAATAAAACCCTCGTTCGTTCTTTCGTTTCGTTCACCCCCTCCTGGAAATTGGCCAGGCTCCACCAGACTACAAGGTAATACTCGAGTATACCAAATTCACCCAGGGTTACCATATCGCCCGACCGAGTCTGCTTCTGGCTCGAGTCGATCGGTAACGAAGGGCACGGCCCAGTTCAGCCAAAAGGCTTACATCATGCGCAACTAATGTAGCAATCATTAAATCATTGAAAATTTCACGTTTCATTTAGGTCGAACGCGGTAAAGTACACGCTCGCCTAGAAAACTCGTTTTGGAAATCCTTGAAAGCACTTAACACATTATCAAATAAGAACACAAGTCATGAAGTCAAGAAAAATATAGCAAACAAGGAACACTCACCTATTTACGCAAAACAACGTGCAAATATCCTTCCGGATATTACCTCAGTCACCGAGAAAACTTAAGATTAAACGAGAGAGAATATTACAGTTCATCGAGCAAACAAGTAAGTGAAATCAAAGAAAAACCGGCAAATGATAAGTAAAACGTATAAAGACGCCTTTATAGTGAAAAGGGGATATTTGGATCGGAGGACGGAAATAACTAGGGTTATAAAATGTCCGGCGAAAAACACTTGGACCAAAGACAACTCGAACTCCAACGAGATAGGCTAAAAATATTATTTTCGGGATTGTTTATGTGGTTCAAAATCATCTCATATTCAAGTAGATATTATAGACTAAATATCTTAATGAAATTCATGTAAAAGGGAGGACAAAATACCCAAGAAAACCCTAAACCACTCCTTTTTATTTGGGTAAGAGTAAGTAAACATTTGGAGTTTCCAATTGAAGAAGGATCATGTTTTAAGATGGAAAACGGTCATAGTATTTGCCAAACGAAAATATACAAATTCAAATAGAAACTTAACCCTCGAGCGAAAATTTGGGCAGCACGCCCTTTGTATTTACCTATTTTTCCAGCCATTTATGGCTTCATTGTTTTTCTCAATCAATCCTAAAGTCACACACAATATCATCTCATTTCAATAGCCATTCCATAGGCTCAAAGTCATATAAGTACAAAAATCAAGCTAACAACATGTGCGGAAATGAAGTTTAACAAAACACAGATTTGACGGGTTTTGCGTAACGGACATATCCGAAACTACGCTTATCGGATTGGGATGTAATTTATACCGTTTTGAAGCTAAGAAGAGGGCTACAATTTTGATGAAGACCACTTAGTCCAAATTCCAGTGTAACCTAGTCAAATTCCCAATTCCCAGAACCAAGTTCCAACGAATCGGCTAATTAACCGTACTACCTTTAAATGGCCATATCGTAGGTTACCAAAGTCCGTTTAAGGCGTTCTTTGAGGCGTTGAAAAGCTAAGACAAAGACCTACAACTTTCATGAAGACCACTCAGTCCAGTTCTCACCCTAACTAGGTCAAATTTACCAAAACAACTCCAGATTTTCCAGTTCGAAATTTACTGCGGAAATCAACTAGCAGTCCTGCTTTATTCACTCATATCTCAACACACACAACTCCAATTCAGGCAATTCCAAAGCCATTTGAAAGATAAGATACAAGGCTATAATTCTTAAGAAGACATCATCAACCAATTCGGTAATATTCCTGGTCAAACTAACCACTTACAGAGGCTGATTTTCATTTTCGGACAGAAACAGGGCAGCAGGGGTATTTCGGTCTTTTCACAGGCTACGTTACTCCGATTGAGCTGAAATTTTGTAGGCAACTATAAAACATCATTCTCTACAACTGTTATGTTTTAACCCAAGGCTAATTCGGCCTCTAACTAGGAGAAACAGTACCGGGCAGAATGGGGTAAAAAATGAAACCCTAAACTGGAATTCATGCATTCAAGTGCTAATCTTCCACAAAACAACATCTAAAACAACTAAAAACCACTAATAAGCAATTAATTGAAGTAAAGAGGATGTTCTTGGCAAAATACCTTATCTCCCTAAGAAAGATGGTAGCTTAGGCTTTGTCCTCCAAACATCCTTCCATTCAAGTTCCTAATCTTCCTTAACTAGCACTTTGTATGGAGTAATTTGTGAAGTTAGTGGCTAGAACTCAAGATCCAAGCAAGGATTGAAGTTGGAATTGAAGTTTTCTTTTCTCCTTTTCTAGCTAGAAGATTCGGCCAAGAGAGCATAAGAAATGGGAAAGTTTTGGTCAAAATTAGCTTTAAGAAGGAAACAAATATCTTGGTCAAAAGTCCACCCTCGAATAGAAACGTGACATGTGGCACCCTTTATATTTAAGCTTATCTTCTTGTCTCTCCATACTAATTAATCTAGCAAACCTCTAATTATCTCCTAGCATCTTGTAAATTAATCCCATAACACAAAACTTAAGCTAGTTGTCCGAATAATACGCACTTAACGCACTAGCGGGTCCCACGTCAATACTACACTTCAAATTTAACGTACACTAACTTATATCAAGAAAATGATTTGAAAACTATATTCACTTACTTATAAAAATGTATAGAAAATTAATATATTGAAGAAAAGTATAAATTTATAGACAAGGAAATAAAATAATGTCTAGAAAACATATAAAATTTTTTCGGGTTCTCACAGATAAGGATTTAGTTACTTATTTCCCTAACTACTTTTAAATTGCTCAAATAACTCACATAGCTGGCCATATTTATTCATAATAATAACTAGCTAACCAACTAAACAAAAAAAAATCAAACAAAACAAAAAGAAACCAAAAACATGAAAATCAAACAGCTAGCGCTCCATCCCCTCCACGACTTCATGTATTCCAATAGAGTCTTGAACATCATGGATTGGATTGAAAAAACTCTCAAGCATCTTGGCGCGAGATAGTGATGGTTCCACTGCTCGTATCATTCCCCTCCTCTTGAAAGCGATTCGTCCTCGAATCGAGATTTGGCCAAAAGAAACATACACGTGTAGCAATAATAGAGAACTTTCAGTATTGCAAAGGGAGATGGAATTGGTAATGGAAATAAACTGAAATTTTTTTCCCCACACAATTAAGGATTAGAAATAATAGTTTTGATGGACTCCCAAAGATGCTAGGAATTCAACAGCAAAGGAAAGTTGTGCACAATGGGGAAAGGAAAATCACGAACTTACTAATTCTAAGTAAACTAGGAATTGGAAACCCTAAGGACTCTTCTACCACTTAACCACGGATGGATACCAAAAATGAAAAAGCAAACACAACAAAATACAATCTAAAATTTTTTTTTTTTAATTTGGATGAATAGTAACATGGATGAACAGTAATTCGGATGAATAGTAATGCTACAGTAGCGATAACAATAACGCTACAGTACCCCCTGTGAACACTATCCGCAAAATTTTTTTTTTTTTTGGCTTTTGACGACTCGACACAAGGTTACGACTTCACTTGGAAGAAATTTAATTGAGAGTTAAACCCTCGAAAAACCTGTTTTCAAGAACCTAATCACACCAAGAAATTTCAATCTCGATCAATCAAGGGGATAGGTTAGACTCAAGCGATAAAATCAAGAAAACAAGAATAAAATTTTTTTGTTTCTTTTTTTAAATAAAAAGGCGGCTAGGGTTTAGGTAGAAAAACAAATAGGAAAAATAAGAAAAGAAAAAGGATATTAACCTGGGTCAAGAGCCGAAACTCTGATTCTAAATGAGACGAACTCGATCCAACAAGAACCTGTCTTGAAGAACCAAGTTGATCAGGCAGCGGAAGGATCTATCTTGACCAAGTTATGGAATAATAGCTACCTTGCTAGACCTAAAGAGAACCCGTCTCTAGAAACATAGTGGATTGGTTATTGGCTTGAAAGAACAAGATGATGTGGTCATCTTGCATTGAACACCACAAGTATCCAAGCTAAATACTTGATATAGTTCAAGAAGAAACTCAAGTTCTATCAAGGAACTCCATAAAAGGAGACAACTCACTTTTATTAATTTATGTCTCAAAAGGTTGTCTTACAATGGAATAGAAAAGGCTTATTTATAGTTAAAAACTAAATCACTAAGACTGATTCAATTTGGATAAGGATTTTGTCACTTATTTCCCTAACTACTTTTAAATGGCTCAAATAGCTGGCCATATTTATTCATAATAATAACTAACTAACCAACTAAACAAGAAAAATCAAACAAAACAAAAGAAACCAAAAACATGAAAATCAAATAGCTAGCGGTCCATCTCCTCCATGACTTCATGTATTCCAATAGAACTGATGTGTGCACGGACCTTAGCCCAAGTAATGATCCAGTTCGAGTTCCATTGGGCCCAGTCATACGTGCACGGGCCAAGCGCTTCAAGGAGTCCCTTCAAGCTCTTGTGCGAAATGTTCAAGACCAACAAGGAATCCATTGGGATATTGAAGGCTTGGAAGGTGATAATTAAGCTGTCTACATGATGATCCAAGCCCATGAAGAGAGCCCATGAAGGGTTGATCGACTAGGCCCTAAGCCTTAGTATTAGGTTCAATTGTTTAGAGTTGGATTAGATTAGTTTATTTGAGTCATGGGCCGGCCCACCTTGTCCAAGGAGTGGCCGACCTTCCTTATCTAGTTTCTTAGGGTTTCATTAGCCCCTTAGCCTATATAAAGGCTCACTTTGTACGGTTAACGGGTACACAATTTTCATAATAAAATTCTGATTTGTTTCTCTTCAATTATTGAGAGCATTCGATCCTTTACTTGCTTTTGGCAAGGGTTCTTGAGCAATCTCGCGAAGGTCCTTGATTATTCTACCGACCTATCTATTAGAGTAATCACCTCTGTTGGAGTCGTCGTTCTACTACCCTTCAACCAATTCGTGTCGTCCGTTTTGGTTTTAGGTCCCGCAATCCAAGCGTTGGACAACCTCGCTAGATCCTTGGGCAAGCGTGCTACATGTCTCGAAACGAGTTGATCGAGAGCCGTATCAGTTGGCTTCAGAGATTAGGTGGAGGTATCTTTCGTTATATCTTTGTTTCTCGTAGTTGTGTCGTAGGGTTTTTTTTTGTGTTTTGTCCGCTGCATTGTTAAAAAAAAAATTCTGTCCGCATTGGTTTCGTCCTTTGTCGCATCAATTTTGAGTCGTTTGTTTCAAATCTATCCGTAGTAGTTTGTTGCATCAAGTGCTAGTCGTTTGTGTATCCATTGTGCGTGCTTGTTGATCATCCAAATTCCAGTCCGTTAGCATCTCTTGTGTGCGTCAAATCTGGCCGCGACTTGTTTGTGGCAATGAGTCGTTAGTTGTCTTCAAATTCTGTCCATAATCTTGTGTCTTGTTTCGTGCCAAACTGACTTGAGTAGTTGAGCGACGCTTGGGCAGCAAGAAGGTCGGACCTTGGGCGGCTAGGGTTTTCCTTGCAGCTAGGGTTTCTCATTGCGCTAGGGTTTTCTTCGTCCAAACCTGTCCAAGTTCTTGTGAGTTATCCTAGTTGTTTGTTCTTAATTTTCTAAACTGATTTTTGGTAAAACTAGTTGGCGTTTGTGAATCTTGAGAGAATCTACAAGATTTTAAGGGTTTCTTAAAAGTCTTGAAGTTCTTGAAACTTGGAAGTTCTTGTAAGAACTTGTGGTTCTTGATCGTTGATTGTGGGAAGATAGAGGGCTGACTAGATTTTGATCTTGACCCATTCGACCAAGTGTTTGTGGCGTTTGTTAAGTCAAAAAAAAAACAGAAACAAAAAAAAAGAAAAGAGAATCCGATTGGCAAGATACAAAGAAAACAAGAGAGGAAAGTGAATTTTATTGCCCAAAACCGTCTCTTACATCTTGCTTCCAATCCAAAACAGAAAATTAAGCAAAGGAAAAAGAAAAGTACTCAAAAGTTTTGACCTACCTCTTCTTGAGGTTCTTGATCACCTTGTGTCTTGGAAACTTGTACCACCTTTCGAATAATCTGATCACCTTGCGTCTTGGAAACTTGTACCACCCTTCGAATAAACATCTTTTTATACTCTCTTACGGTGGTGAAGGGCTTCCTTGGTTTGGGAGTAAAATTCTTGGGAAATTCTTGAGTAGCCAGCCCGTTGGGAGGAAGCTTGATGCATCTTCTTGAGACGCCATCTTCTTGCCTTGACCAATAGTCGAATTATCTTGAGCAGTAGGACCAGAAATTCTGAATTGCACTTGTGTGGTGTGTGAGTTTGGATTGTGCGGTGGGGGAGCTTTAAAGGTTGTTGCCGCCGACTTTAGATTAGGGTTTGGAAGTTTCTTAAAAATGGTTTCCAAGAGGAAAAGGATTTTCTAAAGGTTTCCAAAACTAACTTGCTTTCCAAAGTCAATTAGGAAACTAAGTAAAGCACTTGGATAACTCTTGTCTCACCTGGATACTCTCCTACATTCTCTCCTACATTTTAGGAACACTCTCCTACATTCTCTCTTACATTTTAGGAATACTCTCCTACATTCTAAGAACCAACTCCTATATTTTAGGAAGCTAGGGTTTCTTTCTTGTGTGTTTCCATTAGCGCACTTCCATTTTTGTCCGCCACTATTGGCCTTCCAAATTCGTCCATTCCCACTTCATTTTGCATCCACATTTGTGTCTTACCTTTTTGGTTACTCTTGTGGAAAAAGTTGGTGACAATTATTGGGCTTGAGCGGCCTTTCTCAACTACCTGACCCAACAAGTAAAGGTATTTGGTAAGTCCATTAGAGTGCTTTTGAGTGATACACACGAGAGTGAGTGATACACTAAGGGAGTGAAGTGAGGATATACTTGTGTTGTTTTCCTTGTTACTAACCTTTTGCAAGGCATAAAGAGGGACAGAGCAAAATCAACCGACCACAGACTACTCGTTGATGTTCACCACCATGAGGAACGAGCTCAGGTGAATTAGTGAGCAACAAATGGGAGAGTTGCACACTCGCTTTGAGGAGCTATCCAAGCGTCTTACACGAGGCTCTCGTTCTCGGTCGTACAACCGGAGTAACCATGGCACCAAGGAGGCAAATAGTGATGAATACTCGGGTAGTGAAGATGACGAGAGAGCCGAGAGGCCTAGAAAGGACACGCCTAAGAACGAACTCAAGGGACTCAAAATTCAAGTGCCTGCGTTCAAAGGCAAAAGTGATCCTGAGGCTTACTTGGAATGGGAAGGCCGCATCGAAATGGTCTTCGACTGTTATGACTATAGCGAGGAACAAAAGGTGAAAGTTGCCACCGTTGAATTCACCGATTACGCCCTAGTTTGGTGGGACTAAGTGAGGACCCATAGAAGGAGAATGGGAGAACCACAAGTCCGAACTTGGCGAGAACTCAAGGCATTGATGCGCAAGAGATTTGTTCCTAGCTACTACAATCGTGATCTCCACTCCAAACTTCAAACCCTCACTCAAGGTAACATGAGTGTGGAGGACTACTACAAAGAGATCGAGATGGCCATGATGAGGGTGAACCTTCAAGAAGATAGTGAAGCGACCATGGTGAGGTTTCTTAGAGGTCTCAACCCTGACCTTCAAGAAGCCTTGGAGCTCCAACATTATTTGGACATGCATGATCTTCTTCAACTCACTATCAAGGCCGAGAGGGGAAAGAAATTGAGGTGAGGAGCCTGTACCTTCCAAACTTCCAACTCGACTTCATGGAGGGGCAACCAACCACGGAGAGCGACCCACGAAGCTGGAAATTTGGCTACACCAACTTCATCTAGCCGAGCTCAAGGTAATGCTCCTAACCGGAATTCCAATTTTACCCTTAACAAAATTGTTGATGCATCCAGGTCCACTTCTAAGGCATCTTATGAGACTCCTAAGACTAGGAATAGAGATGTCAAGTGCTTCAAGTGCCAAGGGTTTGGACATATCCAGTCCCAATGTCCAAACCAAAGGATCATGTTAGTCACTCACAATGGAGAGATCATGTCCGATGACGACGATTGTGAGAATATGCTTGGATTAATCAAGGGCGATTGCTTGGAGGATGACTCGGCTGAGGAAGAATGTTCTCCTATTCAAGGGGAATAGGGTGTTTGGTGGCACGACGGGTGCTAACCGTCCGAGTCAAGGAGGACGAGCAATTGCAAAAGGAAAACTTATTTTACACTCGTTGTAAAGTAAGTGATAAAGTGTGCAGTCTCATCATTGATGGTGGGAGTTGCACCAATGTGGCAAGCTTACTAATGGTTGAGAGCTTGGACCTTCCTACCACTAGACATCCACATCCATATCGTCTCCAATGGCTAAGTGAAGAAGGTGAGGTACGTGTCTATAAACAGGTACGTGTTCCTTTTTCAATTGGCAACTATATTGATGAAGTTGTGTGTGATGTTATCCCTATGCATGCAACACATGTCATTCTAGGAAGATCTTGGCAATTTGATAAACATGTCACATTTGATGGTAGGGCAAACAAGTACACTCTATTGCACAATGGTAAAAGCATGGTCCTGACACCACTCACACATGCACAAGTGTATGAGAACCAACTTAAATTGCAAAGGGAGTATGAATTGGACCACCAAAAGAGGAAACAAAAGGCGGTCGACCCTGGCAAATGCTCCACTTCTACAAGTAAGCAATCGACCAAGGGTCAAGTGAGCACACCTAGTGTTACATATGACTATTCACTCATTAAACCCACTACTAGGAAGCAAAACATGATCATTAAGGCTAAGGATGTTAGAAAGATTGTGAATTCTGATCAGCCTGTACTCCTCATGATTTGTAAACATGTGCTTTTAGATGTTGGTGAGCTCGATAAGACATTGCCTTCGAGTATTGTTGCTCTTTTGCAGGAATTCGAGGATGTGTTCCCTGATGAGGTCCCTGATGGCTTACTACCCATTCGAGGGATTGAGCACCAAATCGACCTGATTCCTGGAGCACCACTACCCAACAAACCGGCTTACCGCATGGGTCCTGAGGAGACAAAGGAGCTTCAAAGGCAAGTTGATGGCCTATTAAGTAAGGGTTGGGTAAAGGAAAGTCTAAATCCTTGTGTTGTGCCTGTGATACTTGTTCCTAAAAAGGATGGTACTTGGCGCATGTGCACTGACTGTAGAGCCGTTAATGCTATTACTGTTAAATATCGTCATCCCATTCCTAGGCTAGATGATATGCTTGACGAACTTGATAGTGCTGTTATTTTCACTAAAATTGATTTAAGGAGTGGCTATCATCAAATTAGGATGAAAGAAGGCATGAATGGAAAATGGCTTTCAAAACTAAACATGGTCTTTATGAGTGGCTAGTCATGCCCTTTGGATTGACTAACGCCCCTAGTACATTTATGAGATTAATGAACCATGTTTTGAGACACTTCATTGGGAAGTTTGTGATTGTCTATTTTGATGACATCTTGATATATAGTCGAAATGAGCATGAGCACATGGAGCATTTGAGATTAGTTCTTAATACACTTCGAGAGGCGCGTCTATACGCCAACCTTAAGAAGTGCACCTTTTGTACTAATGAGCTTGTGTTTTTAGGCTATGTTGTGAGTTCACAGGGGATCAAAGTAGACGAGTCCAAGATTGAGGCCATCAAGCAATGGCCAACTCCAACATCCGTCCCTGAGGTGCGCAGCTTCCATGGATTGGCGGGCTTCTACCGGCGATTTGTCAAAAACTTCAGCACCATTGCTGCTCCATTGACCGCCGTGACAAAGAAGAACGATAAATTCCATTGAGGAGAAGCCCAAGAACAAGCATTCCTTACCCTCAAGGACAAACTCACCCATGCACCTGTTCTAGCATTACCAAATTTTAACAAGACCTTTGAAATTGAATGTGATACTTCTGGTGTAGGTATTGGCGCCGTCTTCATGCAAGACAAGAGACCTTGTGCCTTCTTTAGCGAGAAACTGGGAGGTGCTGCCTTAAACTACCCTACGTATGACAAAGAGTTGTACGCACTGGTGAGGGTTTTGGAGACCTGGCAACACTACCTTCGCCCTAGGGAGTTCGTGATACACACTGATCACGAGTCATTGAAGTTTCTCAAAGGGCAATCAAAATTGAGTAAAAGACATGCCAAGTGGGTAAGTTTCATTGACACTTTTTCTTATGTCATTAAGTACAAAACTGGCAAATCGAATGTGGTAGCTGATGCCTTATCACGTAGACATTCCTTGCTTGTTTTTCTTCATGCTAAGTTACTAGGGTTTGAAATGATTAAGGAACTCTATGCACATGATCATGATTTTGGTGACATATATGCTGCTTGTATTAAGAACCCGCATGGAAAATACTTTTTGCATGATGGATTCCTATTCCATGTAGATAAGTTGTGTGTCCCTAATTCTTTCATTCGTGATCTTTTGGTTAGAGAGGCACATAGTGGTGGTCTCATGGGACATTTTGGTGTTGTTAAGACTTTAGCAATGTTGCAAGAACACTTCTATTGGCCCCATATGAGTAGGGATGTTGAATGCATGGTTGGTAGATGTGTCACTTGTCACAAGGCCAAGTCTAAAACAAATCCATATGGCTTGTATACCCCATTGCCCATTCCATATCATCCTTGGGTAGACTTGTCTATGGACTTTGTCTTGGGCCTACCTAGGTCACCAAGGGGTAATGACTCCATCTATGTGATAGTTGACAGATTCTCGAAGATAGCTCATTTCATCCCTTGTCACAAAACTGATGATGCATCTCATATTGCTAACTTGTTCTTCAAAGAAATTGTTCGCTTGCATGGTATGCCTCAAACCATTGTTAGTGATAGAGATGTGAAGTTCTTGAGTTATTTTTGGAAGACTTTGTGGTCTAAGCTTGGCACTAGATTATTGTTTTCAACCACAAGTCATCCCCAAAGCGATGGCCAAACTGAGGTTGTCAATCGCACACTTGGAACATTACTCAGGGTTTTGATTAAAAAGAATCTTAAATCTTGGGAAGAGTGTTTGCCACATGTGAAATTTGCTTACAATAGAACTGTTCATAGTGCAACACACTACTCACCATTTGAGATTGTATATGATTTTAACCCCCTGACTCCCCTTGATTGAGCACCCTTACCTTCCTCTGAGCACACAAGCTTAAATGGGAAAAAGAAAGCTGATTATGTGCGCAGGTTACATGAAGCTGCTCGTGCAAATATTGAGAAGCGTACGTAGCAATACATCCAGCAAGCTAACAAGTACCGTCGCAAGATGACCTTTGAACCTGGCGATTGGGTATGGCTACACTTGTGAAAAGAAAGATTTCCCAAGCAACGCCAAGGGAAGCTATCCCCAAGGGGTGATGGACCATTTCGAGTGCTCCAACGCGTCAATGACAATGCCTACAAATTGGAACTACCTAAGGAGTACACTGTTAGCGCGACTTTTAATGTCACCGACTTGAGCCCATTCCTTGGCGAGGAGGATCCAGATTTGAGGACAAATCCTTCTCAAGTGGAGGGGACTGATGTGTGCACGGACCTTAACCCAAGTAATGATCCAGTTCGAGTTCCATTGGATCCAGTCACACGTGCACGGGCCAAGCGCTTCAAGGAGTCCCTTCAAACTCTTGTGCGAAATGTTCAAGACCAACAAGGAGTCCATCGGGATATTGAAGGTTTGGAAGGTGATAATCAAGTTGTCTACATGATGATCCAAGCCCACGAAGAGAGCTCATGAAGGGTTGGTCAACTAGGCCCTAGGCCTTAGTATTAGGTTCAATTGTTTAGAGTTGGATTAGATTAGTTTATTTGAGTAATGGGCCGGCCCACCTTGTCCAAGGAGTGGCCGACCTTCCTTATCTAGTTTCTTAGGGTTTCATTAGCCCCTTAGCCTATATAAAGGCTCACTTTGTACGGTTAACGGGTACACAATTTTCATAATAAAATTCTGATTTGTTTCTCTTCAATTATTGAGAGCATTCGATCCTTTACTTGCTTTTGGCAAGGGTTCTTGAGCAATCTTGCGAAGGTCCTTGATTGTTCTACCGACCTATCCATTAGAGTAATCACCTCTGTTGGAGTTGTCGTTCTACTACCCTTCAACCAATTCGTGTCGTTCGTTTTGGTTTTAGGTCCCGCAATCCAAGCGTTGGACAACCTCGCTAGATCCTTGGGCAAGCGTGCTACGTGTCTCGAAACGAGTTGATCGAGAATCGTATCAAGAGCCTTGAACATCATGGATTTGATTGAAAAAACTCTCAAGCATCTTGGCACGAGCTAGTGATGGTCCCACTGCTCGTATCACAAGAAATCCATCAAAGGTTCACTTATAGAAACTCTAAACTAAACTATATATCTTATGCACCAAAGCTGAAAATTTAGAGCATAACTTGAAAAACATGAATCCTCCCTAAAATCCTTCCTTTTCATCAAAATTGCACATATATAAATCTCTAAACTAAGCTAAATAGATTACACACCAAAAGTAGAAATTGCAACATAATTTGACAAAAACATGAAATCTTTCATAAAGATCCTTCCTTTAGCTTCTATAACATCATACCTCAACTAAACTGAAAGATAAGGGAAGAAAACTAGGGTTTCTAGCTAAGTTTACCTCTTTACCTCCAAAACCTAGGATGACAAGCAAATCAAGAAGGTTGCAAGGCTTTTCTCCTCCAAATACTTCTTCAAGAGCTTCCTTCCAAGCTTGATTCAAGGTTTAATGGAGTAGATTAAGGTTTCTCTCATGTTTTCTCACTAAATAGACAAGAAATTAAGGTTAGGAAAGGAGTTTTTTCTCTCCCTTTCTCTCTCTATAAATTCGGCCAAGGTAGAAGAAAAGAAGAAGAAATGGGGATGGAATGAAAGCTTGGTGAAGATAAGAAGAAGGCTTGGTCTTGGTTAAAGGTTTCTAGATGATTGACACTTGGCAAGCCAAGAAGAAATACCTATCCATTTGCCTCTCATACACTAAAATATCTAGCTTTCCTCCAATCATTTCTTAACACCTTTTGTCACATAAACCTTTTTTGTACAAAACTCCCTCTTAACACCAAATTTATTGCACACACCTCACTAGTTGGTCACATTAGCATAATGCACTATGAAACTCAATATGCAACAAATTGAATGGGGCAATAGTAATAAAAGTCATGACTTAACCATTAAATCAACCAAAAATTCAAGACAAGTAGATTAAAATACAAAATATAAAAACAAATTTTCGGGTCCTCACAAAACATACATTCCTTGGTTACTAACTTACTATACTGATAATCACTCATGTTTATGCCTTTTTTTAATATCTGTAGACTGCATGCACGAGCAAGCTAGCTTGTCTAAACTTAATGAGAAGACACTGACAATAATTTGTACAAGTGGGTATATAACCTATACCATTGGTATGAGCCAAAGGACTTTCCACTAGAATTGATACAGCTTGGTTGTTGACCACACTCTTTGTGCCAGTGAAATATTCCTTTATATTCCATAAGGTTAGAACTCTTTTATTGTTATCCGATTCATCTTAAGAGGAATTCAAAGACTGTACCCATGGCATTTTAATTTCACTGTTTAGCTCGGTTAACTCATAGTCAACTAAATCTAAGAATCCAATCACTTGTTTTTTTTTCAAGCTACTATATCACAATTGGATCAATGTTGTCGCATACAATGAAGATGTCTTTATATTTAGCTTAGTATTTCCCTTTTTTGTCCTGTGAAGCATAATATATACATGTGGTCACACTCTATTCTACAATTCATGAAAAATAGTAAACTTGATTCTCATGTTAAACAAGAAATGGAGTGAGATAAAAAAAGAATTTTCCAAGTTCCAGCTAAAGTGGCTCTATATCTCAGCAGTACTTTTTCTCTCCTACGAAGTACGATATATTCGAATCATTACATCCTATACTTCTACCCTTCATGAAAAATGCTGAACTTTATTCTCATGCCAAACAAGCAATAGAGTAAGATAGGAGAAGAATTCACCAATTTCTAGCTAAAAAAGTATTAACTTTAAATTCCAGCAATACCTCTCTATAAATCTAAAAAAATATTCATACTATTTTCGTGAAACGATTTTGCCTTCTACTTATTCATGTATATTTATGCTTAGCCGTGTACACAAATTATTAACCAACAAACATTTTTGTTCCATGAATCCATATGCTTAAGGGGGCATGTTTTATGTTTATTCCAATGCACAACGCGCGTTTTATGCCTCCTAATATTATTAATCAAAACTGAAACACACAAACACCCCATTCCGGAGACTAGCGGGGACTTCACCTCTAGTACTAGTTAGTGGTTAGTTGAAGTCCAACCTCATTTTTAACCTCCTCCCCCACCCCCCCTTCCCGTCCCAAAAAAAAGGTTTAGAAAAAATAAAAAGACGGGCCAAATTGGTCGGCACTCGGCAGCCAATCTGAGTCAATTTTAACCGTAAAGTGAATGTCCCGGTCTGATCCATTGTTGCTGCCATGCCATCCCAACCAACTTAAACAATTGGACAAATTAAAGTAAAAGATGAGAATAAAAATCCTAAACGCGAGAAAGTAATGATCACCCACGTCCAACCCCAAGGCCATATTGACAACAAATAACATCTGGTATATACAAATATATCACATATATATTAGTAGGAGATTTCTTGGGGTATTATCTTATTTAGACACAAGTAGGGATGGCAATGGGGGCGGGCACCCTTGCGGGGAGTCATTGGGACGGGGTTGGTGGCGGTGGGGCGGGTGGGGGGAATTTTTTCCCCCCGTTTGAAAATATATATGTATATAATTATATATATATAATGATATTATCAATTATACTACTAATTATACATGTCTATTAATAAAAATTATTAATTATTTATACTAAATTTATTAATACATTTATGTTAAATTCCTAACTACACTTAATACAATAACATTTTTTTATAAAAAAAAACACAATAATAATTTAGTGATTGTATTTGTATCAAAAGTGAAAACTTGATTATTTTAGTTATATTTGTTTTAACAAATTAGATTATATTCAAATAACCTTTGTTTAATTATTTTTATAAGTTTCAATTGTGAAGTTACAATGAATAATAATTTGGTGATGTGTTGATATTTTAGTACTTGATTATTTGCTCAAATTTAATTATAATAAAATTATATAATAAATTTTTTTTAACTTCACGGCCATGGGTGTCCCCGCGGAGGAGGCGGGGGACGGGGTGGGGGCGGGAGGAATTAAAATGCAACGAGACAGGGGTTGGGGGAGGTGTCCCCCGCCCCACTCCCGCCCTATTGCTACCGCTAGCCACAAGCACTTCTAATGGAATCATATCCATCTAATCCTTTCCTGCAGATCATAACTTGTAAAGGGCTTGATCTAATGGATTCGATTATTTGTCCGATCAAATATAAACCAAGATCCGAAACAAAATCTCAAAAAAGATAAAAAATTAATTCACCTTGGAAAAACAGAACAGGAAGGTTGACCGAACCAAAAAGAAAAGAACGGACTTTTCCTTTTCCACATTGCCTTTTCTCTTCTTCGATCACTTTATACAATTATTCGCATACATTCACAAAGCTCAGCATTATACGAGTGTTGTCACAGAAGATCATTACTTTCCACTTCATTTTCTTCTTGTATTTTCTGGGATTGATCTCCTGTTTCAAGCTGGTAAAGTAATTGTTTCCAATTCTTTTTTTATTAAATTTTTTCATTCATTTTTTTTTCTGCCACTGTAAAAGAAAAACAAATCTTATCTTCCATAGTTTGGGTTTTGGGTACTGATTGCAATATTATCTGATTCTACAATTTTGTTCTTCCTCACTTAATTCTCTGATTCTTTAGGTTGGTTTTTGGTTTATGTACTTCATAATTTAGTTTTCTGTTTGAGATATGAATTGACTTGATCTTACGGAACTGGGGATTGTTTGTAAAAATGTATTTGTGTGCAGATTATCAAAGATAAAAGAAGAAGGGAGCGTTTCGAGAAAAAAGAAAAATGGCTGTTGAAATGTTGGAGATGGTGGTTAAAATGAGGAAAATTGTGATCTTTACGACCAAAAGATGTTATAGATCATTTTGCAGTCATCCGTTCCTTGTGGGTATGCTGTGTTTTTTATTATTTCTGTACAGATCATCTCCTTTTGTGTTTTCTTTACTGGTGTCTGCTTCTCCTGTTCTTGTTTGCACTGCTGTTTTGCTGGGCACCCTTTTAAGTTTTGGGCAGCCGAATATACCTGAAATCGAAAGAGATGAGAAAACGAACCATGAGATTGCATCTTTGAGAACTGGGGTATTTGGGGATGATGTTGTTGTTGAGAAGAATGAGAGCTACAATGTTGAGAAGTTCACAGATAGGAGAGGGGATGTGGTAGAGCAGCTAAATGGTGTTGCAAGTTCAATTGCAAACAGGGCTAGTGAGCTTCATCGAGGTGATGGAGTGGACTATGGAGCTCCACTCATCAAGGCAAGGTGTCAGGATATTGAATTTGAGAATAGGCTAGTTGCGGAAGAAGGGAGAAAATTACGTGATGAGGGATTTGAGGAGAAAAATGAAATAAATGATGACAGACCAGTTGATGGCAATGCTAAGACAGATGATGAGGATCTTGAATTGGAAAATGATAAATCACCAGCTGAATCCTTTGATTCTGAAAGGGTGAATGTAGATTCTCTAGATTCTCCTCCTGGCTCACCTTGGAAACATGTCGAGGAAGGGGAGGAACGAGAAGAAGAAGAGGAGGAGGAGGAGGTAGAAGATGATGAGGCTTTGGATTCTGGGTCTGATAGAGCTGAAAGTTCCTCTCCTGATGCTTCCATGGCTGACATAATTCCAATGCTTGATGAGCTCCACCCCCTTTTAGATGAGGATGCTCCTCAACCTGTTTCATTGTCACATGATGTCTCAGATGCTGCTTCAGAACGTTCTCTTAGATCCAGTGACAGCAGTAGTGAATCAGATGATGATAATGATGAAAAGCAGGAAGATGCGGAAGCTGCTGATGAGGAAAATGATGATGGCGATGATGAGGATGAAGTACAAGGAAACAGAGAGGGCCAAACAAAATCTGCTATTACATGGACAGAAGAGGATCAAAAGAATCTCATGGACTTGGGGACATCTGAGCTTGAAAGGAACCAGCGTTTGGAGAGTCTTATAGCAAGAAGAAGAGCACGGAAGACCATGAGCATGATGGCCGAAAGGAACTTGATAGACTTGGACAGTGCCGATCTTCCTTTCAATGTCGCACCCATTTCAACTGCAAGAAACAATCCTTTTGACCTTGCTTATGATTCCTATGATGATATGGGACTTCCTCCAATACCAGGATCTGCCCCATCTATTTTACTGCCAAGGAGAAACCCTTTTGATCTGCCTTATGACTCAAGTGAAGAGAAACCTGATCTTATGGGAGACAGTTTCCAACAAGAGTTCACCTCATTTCAACCAAAAGAGCCCCTCTTCCGGAGGCATGAGAGTTTTAATGTAGGGCCTTCAATCTTTGGCCCAAGCAGGCAAGAGAGACAAGACAGCAGGTTAAGACCATACTTTGTCGCGGAAAGGATGGATTCAGATGGAGCAGGCTATTCATCTTTTCAAAGACAATCCAGTGAACTTAGTGACTCCAAGGCAAGTTCTGTTCCTGAAACAGATTCTGTGGCTTCAGCTGGGGACATAGATGAGAAGTCCCTGGTTGAAGAAAATATTTCTCATCAGGCAGAGGCACTGAGTTCAGTTCCTGAGGTGGTGCTGATGGACCCAGCTGGAGATCTGGATGACAAGAACCTCTCTGAAGAAGATATATCCCAAGAATCAGATCTCATCTCAATGAAAGAATATAAGAGCCCCACTGAAGAGGATATTTCTCATGAACAAGAGCATATCTCCAAGATAGAGCATGTCTCGGAGCATGTTGGACATGGAAGCCAATCTTCTGAAGAAACAGACACCTTGGAATTGGACGAAATTGAGCACAGAGATGTGGAAGCGAATGGGGTCAAAGTTGGTTTGCTGCATGTTGATAGTCATCACAAAATTGAATCACTATCAATTGAGGAAGGAAGCTTTTCCAGTAGCATGGAATTGGATCAAACTGAAACTTGTTCAAATGCAGAAGCTGTGAAACAAGTATATCAAAGTACTTCAAGCTCATCTTCATTGTCAGATGTGAGTGAAAGGATCTCTTCAGAGAGGGAAGTAGGAGGATTTTCTAATCTTGTGGAAGGATGCATTGATGTTGGTGAAGAGGCTGGTGTTTCTGCAAGGCCTTCAGAAGAAGGGTCAGATTTGAATATGGCCCGTGATACTCCACAGAAGGAGCCAGTTTATGATTCAAGTCCACCTGCAGTTAGGAAGAACTGTTCTTCATCTTCTATGTCATCTGACTTTCATGTGGAAAAGGAAATGCCAACTCTGTCAATTAAGAGACCTCTTTCTTTTACTGAACGAGAATCTGAATCTGGTAAGGAGGAGAGGGACAAGAATGCCTCTGATGATAATGATATGTCTGCATCGGTTGCTTTTCCAGTAGATGAAAATCAACGTGAAACTTGGATGGCAACTGATACAAGTGGCAACCACATGATCGGAGTTGATTTGTCAGGAGCTGATGAAGTCTCTAACAGCACAAGTGCTCCTGAAGCACCTGAACCACATGTGAAGCTTGCTTCTAGGGACTCAAAATCATTTCAGGACACTGCTGTCAAGGGAGATCTTACACATCAACGTGGAAGTGAGCATCAAGCTGATAACAGCTTCGCTTTGGTTGATGCAGATGTTCATCTTTTGGTCCAGAATGTTGTTCATTCAACTTTGGAGTCTATGGCCACTTCTTCTGAAGATCAAAAGTTTGTTGAGTCAGATGAAACACCTTCACTGGCTGTTAAGCCAGTTCTGCATGCCAACATGCCATACACTGTCGGTCAATCTACAGAATACCATCCAGAGCATTCAGTTGGTGATGATGTTCATGTTGAAGGAAAGGAGAAACAAATATTTGCACATGATCAATTTACTGCAGAAGAGAAGCCTACAACTGAATATAGTGAAGAGTTGGTTTTCTTAGACAAATCTAGTGATGAAACCTATTCCAGGGCTAATCATGAAGGGCAGGTTAGTCTCCCTCTCCCCCTTTCTGTATTTGCTTCCCTTGTGTTGGTGGTTTTAAATCTATTCTCTATTTTCAGTGCTTTTTTCATTGATGGATATTCGGACATTATGGTTAAATTGCCCAACATTCACATTATCGCTGCATATAAAATAATTAATTAGGCATATGTTGCCAGAAGTTCAGATCAGCAGTATGAGTTCTCATCAGTTTCAGATGGAATCTCTTTTTCCACTGAAATCAAGTTAGATTACAATATATGTCTTAATAGTAACCGCTCGCTGGTATTTTGAGGCATTAAAAAAAAATGCTTAGATAATCAAATTTGTGAGCTCTATTCATTTGGGCGCTGAGATGACTGTCTTTGCTGTGCTCCTTTCCCCTTCACAACTATCTCCTTTGACTCAAAAAGAAAAAGAAAATATACCAGTTGTTTTGTTGGCATGTGGACAGATATTCATAAGATTCAGTGTCCTGTGAAATAGAGGAGGTAAGGAGCAGATGCCCATACAAGCCTTGGGCAACTTCTAAGAGGGTTGTAATAGAAGTCAGTATTGAATCTCTAAACACGCTGACACCTTTTATTTGTGTAGTTGCTCGATTTTGTTATATCATATGTACTGTGGTCCATAGTATAGATGCTTCCTTTATCTGTGAAGAATTGTCACTTTTTAGAGTTGCTACATTTCTCTAAAAAAGGATTTATATTTTGTAGTACAGTTGTTGACCCAAGTAACAATATTTTTCAGTCATTGTTTTGGGTAATTATTTTTACTATCATTATCATTAGTTGTTCAATTCTGCATTAAATAAATCATTTTCCTTGATTTTAGCATTCTATTGTTACATAGTCTAGCTGTAAAGATGTAGCTCTAATTTGCTAGTCCTATGAGCAAATATGACGTGTTGATTATACATTTTTTCTTCCAAGTCGTTTAAGCAGACATGCACAACATGCCTGCTTGCCTTACTGACTGACCCATCAATGGAGTTTCATGTGTCTGACATTAATTAACTTTCAACTGTCAATATCCTTGTGGGTTCTCAGACCTTCATTCTTTTCTAGTTTGCCACATTATGACTTATGAGCTTCCTTCGTCGTCTTTAACCTATCTCATTTTATTTATGCACATTACCCTTTAATAGGCCATAAATTATGAAGGTTGGGAGCCATATCTGCTACACCAAGTTGTGCAGGTTGGCTTTAAGAATAGTTGCAGTAAATCCTTGTTTTGGAAAGGGAAAATGACATGTTTCATCCCTCACATTTCACAAAAATATTCTTTTCGTCCCTCACTTTTAAAATGAAGCAATTTCATCCCTGACATTTAAAAATTAAAGCTATTACATCCATGAACCTAATTTTCAATCTGAATCAAACCATCCAATAATCCAATAATAAATTTCGGAGATATAATTGATAGGTCACTCGGTCAATTTCATCATATTCACATGACATTTATCAAACCAAAAAAATAAATATTATAACATAAAGGCCATTATTTGTTTTGGAATAGTCGGGTTTTTCTTTTGGGTAAATCTTTTCATGCACCGTTAGTATATTCGCTTGCGAGTCTAAATGTGTATCATAAATGTGTTTAAATTTAAATTGAAACGATATGGTAGGTACATAAAACTATCAGTGTATACAATGACAATGTAGGAATTCAAGTTGAGTTATATTCAAGTTGAGTTAACCAAGTGATCTACCAATTATACCTCCAAAATTTGTAATCAGGTTGATAGGTGGTTTGATTCAGATTGAAAATTGGGTTTAAGGATGTAATAGCTTTAATTTTTAAATGTCAGGGATGAAATTGCTTCATTTTAAAAGTGACGGACGAAAAGAATATTTTTGTGAAATGTAAGGGATGAAACAGGTCATTTTCCCTTTTGGAAATGCTGAATTCTATACACGACTGATTGGAACATTTGGTTGTTAATGGAGGAAAAGAAGTTCATTTGTCCAACATGCTGATAAGTTATAGAGAGGCTATGTGTCAAGGTATGCAGTAGAGTTGGCCAGCGAACATGAGCACTTATACATGATTTAGGACTGCCCAAGTTCTACTGCAACTTATATCTGCATAGTATTCTTTTGAAGTAAATTTTATTCTTTTAAATATTATCATATCAGATAGCAACCAAAAAGTTTAGGTCAGATCAAAGTTTAACATATGAGCGATTGCTATCAGCATCTCAAGAGAACAAATAAATAAATAACAAAAAAGTATGGACTCCCTGATTGTCATCCAGGGAAGATGTCATTCAGAGTCCAGTCCATTAAAAATTTAGTTTACCATGTTTAATATGCTGAGATGTTGCTATACCAATGTTAGGAAAAGCATTGGAACTGTATATTTGAAATTTTAAGTAATTAGAACTGAAAGGAAAAAGAAAAAGATAGCCAGAATGGAAAAAACTCATCTTACTGGCTTTTCTGTAAACAAACACTAATAGGGACTTTGGTTGTAGATAACAAATCCTGTAAGAGGGATTTTGTGCTATCATAAATTTCAAGTAACTTAAACCTTTGACTAGCTGGTTGAATGATATTGTGGTCTTTCATTGTTTAAAGAATATGCAACAATTTGATATATGACTCTTGAGATTGCTATCATTTTTATTGTTCCATGGGGATGGGGAGATGAAATTGTATTCTAGTTTTGTAAATCAAGTGGAAAAGAAACAGTTACATATGTTTGCAAAACTTGTAAAAGAGTAAATTACAATAAGCTCCTTTGAGTTTACTATTTTGATAAAGAACATTTCTTTGGGTTTCTGAAATTATGGATTGGCTCCTTCATGGTTTGACTGACAAACTGGAGGAATAAATACCATTTTATTAATTTCCGAATAGGGGGAAAAAAGAAGAAAAGAAAAGAGGATATACTTGAGATGGTACAAAGGGGAATTCAACACAGAATAGGAACAAATGCTTCAGGAATACTTGAAATGGGTTGTCCTCATGATCATGGTGATTTGCATAGGGAGGTTAGTGTAAAAGGACAGATGAAGAGCTTTTTTTGAGATGCTTTGGTCTGACTTAGGTACAGTTTCCATCAAAGTCTCCTTCTAGAAGCTAATAGATCATTACAAGACCTAGAATCAACAGCAAACTTCTAGATCTTGATGATGATAAAGTCGTAGATAATGATATTGAGGAAACTCAGATGAATCCATATTCTCAACTTGGAGCCTGCCACCTGTTTCCTATTGGAGGAAAAGATGTCTATTCCAAATTCAATTATTCGGTCACCAGATCCAGCTCAGTTATTGATAAAGTGAATGTGCAGTCACATCATGTAAAACACGAATTTGTTCTCCATAAATCCAAAGGATGAAAAGGTGCTGAAAATATGGAAGAGTCGTTATATTTGTTTTCTAGTAATTCAACTTAGACTGGTAATATGGTTGCAATTCTATTTTGTACAGAAGCCTTAGTTCTCAAATGGCAATTTTTTATGCTTTTTGAGTGTTGGAATGCAGTTTTGTGCAATACTCAGTCCTTTTTCTTTGTGTTAGTAAAATCAGTTCCATAAAATGTACTTCTAGCGGATATGAGAGTGGAATATGAAATATACTTCTAACTTCATCATGATTTGTGCAACTCATAGCTTCTCTAATTTTTCTAACAAAACTCAGGAGAGTGCAGTTATCGCTGAGGAGATAATTGAAGAATTAAGCTCTCGAGACAACTCGAACATCACAAGTCCCCATGAGCTTGTGCAGGAAGCTTCAACTAAGATCAACTCTCCAACTAGCCCTGTATCCATTTCCATTCTGTCCGAGACTTATGAAAGCAGAGCAGCTGAAGCTTATTCGGATATTGAGAGCAACAGTGTTCATAATTTTGGAAATGATGACCGGCTTCAGGCTTTGGAGGACATAAATTTTGCAGCAGAGGCAACTATTTCTCAAGTTAATGTGGAAGATATTGAAAATGATGCAGATGAGATAAAGGAAATTGATGAAGTATTATTATCAGAATTAGATGCAGTTGGTGATTTTAGCATAAAAGAACTGCTCACAACCTCAAATGAATTTGAAAAGCATGTGGGTTCTGTTGAAGAGGGTTTTTCTATCTCGGATGATACTATACGTAGCACTAGCCCACTTGATGGTGACTCTATTAAAATGCATGAAAGTATCTCTATACCACCTGTGATGAATGCATGGCCATCCGAGGAGGATGATGTTGCTCAATATGTAGAGGAGATTAAATGTATCTCAGAACCTCAAACGTCTGTGACAAACACAACTGAGCTTGCTAACTTATCTAGTGGGAGTTCAGTTGAGGGAGTTCAGATTCACATAGATTCCAGATCAACAGAACAAGAGATGTTGCCAAGACAAAATCAAATTGGGCTTGCAAATCCCTGCACGAAACAAAATGCAGAAGAGGTCATGCTTGATATGCCAGTGATTGAAGCACAATCAATACAAGATGTTGAGTCCAGCTTGAAGATATCTGAATTGATGTCAGCAGAAAAGGTGGTCATGCTTGGAAGTACTGAGATTCCCCCTCAAAGTGAAGCCAATGAAGCAAGCAGTTCCGGGATGCATGTGCTTGAAGCACGAATGCATCTAGGTGCTGAGCTCACCTTTGAAGATACCACTCCGTTTGGCTCCTGGGACCATGGACTGCATGAAGGGTCAAGCCCTTCTGAGCATAAGATGGATTTTCCACCAAGTCAATTAGAAGATGCTGATTTGGATCTTAGGCAATCCAACAAAATTGGCGTAGAGAGAGAGATGCTGCCTGATTCAATTAGTGATGGTTTGCATGAGGCAGAAATTAAATATTTGGAACGAAAAGATTCAGAGTTGTATATTTCAGGAACTGGATCTCTAAAGGATCCAAGCTTGGATCTGAGACAAGCCTCAGAACATCAACAAGATAAGGTGCTGGAGTCATCAGCATTATTTGAACAGAATGAAGCAGGCACCTCAAGATATCTGCAGTCAAATACAAATGAATTGGGTGTACAAGAGGAAAGCAATGGTGCTGATGAAAAGCTGGATCTAAATAATGTTGAAAGTCCTGAAAGTTTGAGTACTGATCTTGCTAGTAATCAAGGGGAAAAATCTCACAAGTCAAGCACTAGATCTAGCTCTAGCTCTGATTCAAGTTCAAGCGATTCTGATAAAGAATGAGAGCATGATTCAATAACTGAGAAGGAGAAAGGGAGTGCTTCTCGAAGTTGGGTTTGAGTTTATTCTTGGGACTGGTATTATAGTGGGTTGTTCTTAATTTCTGAGGAATTGTGACTTGGGTTTGGTTTATTGTGCTTGATTGAGATGATTGATTTTTTCAAGAATCAGGCTTGTTTCGAATTCTTGAAGTATGATATTTTCTTCTTCGAGCAGTTTTGGCATTTTCACCATGTATTGCTGAGTGTAAATCTAAGATGTCTTCTTCTTGTTTAACAAATCCCATTTTGTTTTCACTTCTCTGTGTTATTTTCTCCATCGGAGTAGATTCCCTGATCTGAACTGCTAAGCGGCAAGGAAAATAGAGATTCTTTGTCCAGCAACATTTCCAAATGTTGATGGAATGCTTTCTGAAATATTGCATCACACGTCTGGGGATACGATATTGTCAATGGCAGTTAGCATGCACCTTTCTTCACATTGCACTAGAGTACCTCTGCCCATTGTTCCATTAACCTTACCTCAGTATTATGCGAGACAGTAATTTCAGTGACAAATTTTAGACACAAATGTGATTTGGAAAAGCATAAAGAATTAACTTTATTGATCCACTTGGGCTGCCTTCGCAATTATGTGAGATTTCACGTTCCCTGTCAACTTGAATTGTTATATTATTATTCAAAGTATAAAGAAATACATGTCATCGATCGACTTGCACTACAAAAAGTAGAAAAAGTATAAATTTAAGGTAAATTATAGTAACATCCTTTTAGTTTTTACAAAAATCAGAGACCTTCTCTCTTGATTTATGAATAACAGCTATATCCTCTCTTGTTTGTTAGATAACATAAAAAATCTCCCACACTCTTAATTAATTGAGAGAAATTGATTAATTTTGTTATAAATTCATTTTAAGATCTCCAAAATGTCCTTATAATTACATAGTAGATATTAAAAAAAATAAGAAAAGGGGGCGGAACTAAGTTTTCTTTTCTTCAAAATTTATGGTTGTAAAAATTTGATGACACCTAATTCTTTGCATAACCATAAAAGTTGGCCCTCCATCAATTTTTTTTCATTGTTCGAATAAGTGCTTATATATTTAGAAGTACATATAGAATTTTTTTTTCTAACTCAACTTCGCAACTTAATTGATGCCTTGATGCTATTATCTAATGCTCACGTGTGGATGAGTTGCGGTTCCATAGGATCAAAAGATTTGTTGAAAATATGTGTGAACAATGGAATTTTAATTAATTTTAAAAATTATCATTGGTCTATAAATCATGTTTATGATTTATTTTTTATCCAATTGAATATTGCCACATATCATGCACACTTGGAAATTTGGCTATTCGACAGCTAATCATGTCTCTTTACATGTCAAGTTGAGGTGTTTCGACCAATTAAAATTGTTGAAATGTCTTTGCCAATCAAATTATGCCATGTCATATGTCTCTATGACTTGGCAAAATTATGGATAAATATCTAAATAATTATTTCTTTATTAAAGAGATAATATTTAGAGTTATTTAATCAATGTATATGTCTTATATATTGCAATGGTTCGTCCAATTAAATTGTGTCATATCATATGCCCTTACAAGCCTAATCAATCAAGGAAATATTTATTAATATTATCTCTTTATTAATAAATATCAAATGAAGATATAATATTTAAAGTGGTATAATTCTGATATGATTTCATGTTTTGAAGACAAGCAAAGTGGCATGCGTGGTTTCAAATTCCACCCTATTCTACAGCTATAAATAAGGAGTCTTTCCACTAAAACTCACAAATCACATATCTCATGCTCCCATATTTTCTTGAAACTCCAAGGCTGTGAAGGTTCTGCATCTTCAAGGTCTTCAAGTTTTTCAAATATCAAGACTTGAATCTTCAAGTATTCAACTCCATCAAGTTCTTCAAATCTCCTCGGATTAATGTTTACGGAGAAGAATCAAAGGAAACTCTTTACAAATTAGAGAAAATTTCGAAAATTGTAACTCGCATATTTTCTTAAAATGCATGTAATTCATATTTGTCATATATTTTTCATGTATTGTAATTTTATTGCAGACTTGAATTTTATCGCATACAAATTTCTTGCATGCCTGGTAGGACCATCTCTGCCTTCCATCTCTTCTCTTTGCATATCCAACCGCCTATATCAATCAATGGTTCTGAAAAACAACAAATCCATGACTACTCGCTCTAAGGCTACTATTACCAAATTCGCTAATAAGGCTGCATATGATGATGCTACAAATACTCTCTTGCTGTTAGACCTGTGACAAGAAGCATGATAAGAGTTTCCACCCAAAATAGTATGGAAGTTCCATCTGCATCAACTTCCGTCTTTGGTTCAACATCACCAATGATCTCTTCTCCGACACTGGGTCCATGGATGTTCTTGCCTCAATCGAGAAGACCCTTGCCATGCTTGAGTTTGGATCTAGATCCAAACTTTCTAAGCATGAAGATGACCTATCAAGTACTAGATCAATATCTTCTCATGAAATTGCTGAATCAAAACTCCTTGTTGAAGATTCTGCAACATTTTATACTTTCTCCACAATGCCTGCAATGATGACAAATATAGCAAGTTTGGAAGAGCAAGTCATGAACATGTCCAAGATGATGGAAACGATGATGAAGCACATCAAAGACCAAGATGCGCTCAAACCAAAAAGATTGAGCTACTAAAGGAAGTTGCATGAATTTCATGGACAAGCACGTGAGACTTCCTCGTCCCAAGGCAAAGATAAAATAAAAGAAGTATACGTCACCGATAAAGGAACAATTCCGATAGAACAACTAAAAGAGTTTTGTTGAAGATGTGATCAAAGTCAAGAAAGAGAAAGGTTCGAAGGCAAGTTTCACTTACTTCAACCCTTATACTGCAAGGATTGACTACTGTATCTTTGATCTATTCCAATGGTGATCTTGACTACTGCTCCCACTTGCTGATGAGTGGATTTCTTCTCCAATTGACTCTGAAGACTTGGCTTGAGTTTCCCTCTTATTAGTTACTTTTACAAACTCTTGATTGTCTAATACTTTAGTTTCATCATCCTCTTTCCCAAAAGTTGCTTAAAACCTCTTGCACATCTTCTCTATTAAAGTTGTCTACCTTATTTCTTTTGCTATCTCTTGTTGATAGTCCTTAGAAGAACCATCCATCAAGACTATACTTTTTAAGTGGGCGTCAATGTATTTTCCTTTCTTTTTGTTGATACTTGAAGAATTGGTAGCAATATCCATTCCAGTCGTCTTCATTAATGCCTTGCTTATTTTCTTTGCTTCAGTATTGCCTTCATGCATTGGTTCGTCAATAGGGATAGCCTTACACTTCTTTGGTGATGATGGTTTTCTATTTTTCTGGGGAATTTTGACGGTGAGCTTAAAAGCATTTGGAGAGACATTGTTCGATCGTGATGACTACCAAGCATCATAGTCCTTTGTGATCAAAGAGTGCTTCCTTTGTATAGGTATAATAATTCTGGATTGTATTTGCGTGCGAACTGAGGAATTTCATAGTTAAATAGCCTCTCCTAGAGTATAAGTATGAGTGATCTCCTTCAAGTTGTTCAGTATGTCTTGACAAAAGCCAAATTGCCTACTAAATCTGTAAGAATTGTAGCTCTCAACAATGAAGAAATTGTAGCTCTCAAATAACAAGATCGCTGACTAATGAAGTAGTTTACAAGTCTTGATGATAAGGATCCATTGTCAATCAATACCATCTCTTCCTTCTTAGTCCAACAAAGTCTCAAGAGTGTCAATCAGTTTACTTCTTTAGGCCTCTCCTCGGCATCTGATCTACCATAAAATATTGCTATTTTCTCACCACTAAATCTTGTCATGCGAGCATAGTGGCCTCTTACTTGAATGTTTTCATAATACACATCAA
Organism: Coffea eugenioides; assembly: GCF_003713205.1. NCBI lineage: Eukaryota > Viridiplantae > Streptophyta > Magnoliopsida > Gentianales > Rubiaceae > Coffea > Coffea eugenioides. The sequence continues at coordinate 36,742,641 of NC_040040.1, forward strand.
AGTATTGGCCAATCCAAGCATAGAGATAATGGATGGGGGAAATAGCTTCAGATTCTTCTAGATTAGGGGCGTGAACGATCTCCCTCAACCCATGATATATACCTGCAAATAATGGAATTGCAAGGCAAAACTTCTTTTTGGTGGCCATTAAGCATGCTATCTTGAAGACACTTGGGGGAATGCAGTCGACTTTCTTGTTTGGCAAGAGAAATTTGCAGATCCAACATGTAACGGACACAACAATATAAGCCTTTTTCCTCAATGATTCTTGAATATTCAAGGTATCAAAAGGAATATCATAATCTTTTGTATCTATGAGGTGATAGGATCTCACGCTCTCGGAGGATTGTGCGTCAGCTTGGGTTTTGATGTTGTCTTTCTTCTATTTGCCCTATCTGGAGGAGCTTGGTATCTCATCTCTCCTTTAAACCAAACGTGGATCCAGTCCTTAATTTGCACTCCTTGATCATCCGTCCAAAGATGATAATATGCCGAGAAGAAATGCCTGCAACTCTTAGGAAGAAATGGTTTTCCTTTTTTATCAATATTGAGAAGCTCCTTAACTGATGGGACAACTTTGTCAAAGAAAGTCCCTTCAAGGGAAAGACCACCAAGTCGATAGAGATCCCAAAGTGTGATGGATAACTTCCCGATAGGTGTATGAACTGTGTTTGTTGAAGGACTATCACAAACTTGCCTAAAAGGTGCTGGTGCATTAGTTAACCCAAACGGCATAACCAACCATTCATATAAACCATGCGTAGTTTTAAAGGAAGTCTTCCATGCATCCCCTTTTTTCATTCTTATTTGATGGTAGCCACTTTTTAGATCAATTTTAGTAAAAATTATAGCTCCATGTAGCTCATCCAGCATGTCATCTAGTCTAGGAAAAGGATGGTGATGCTTTACCGTTATAGCGTTTATGGCGCAACAATCGGTGCACATCCTCCAAGTTCCATCCTTCTTGGGCACAAGTAGAACGGGAACGGTGCATGGGCTCAAGCTTTCACGTACCCACCCTTTGTCTAGAAGCTCACCTACTTGACGTTCCATCTCTTTAGTCTCCTCAGGGTTGCTTCTATAAGGTGGTCTGTTAGGCAAGGTTGTGATATGCTCCTCGGTCAACTTGTTCCGAGACTCGTAGCACGATTGCCCAAGGACCTAGACGGTTAATCAACTCGCTTGGATTGCGGAACCTAGAACCAAGAGGGACGACTCAATTTGGTAGGAGGCGGTAGAACGACGACTCCAATTGAGGTGGTTACTCAAGTAGATAGGCCGGATGAACAACCAAGGACGGCACACGAGATTGCTCAAATAACCCTTGCCTTGCAAGGAAGAATGTACTCTCGAAATTGTAAGAGAACAAACTGAAATTTTATTATCAAAAGTGTCTAACCCTTTGCTTGTACAAAAGGCGCCTTTTTATAGGCTAGAAACCTAGGAGCCTAATCCTTTGTGGTCAAGGATTGGTGGTCCATCTACTTAACTAGAAAGGGAAATTCGGTCCACTCTTTGAACAAGTGTGGGCCGATTATTCAACTCCAATAACTAATGAAATTAAAACATGACTAACAATGCTAACTAACAACTAATCACTCGATAATGATCAACCCGACTTGCAAGTTAAACGACTAATGGTGCAAGGGTTCGGCCCACTCCTATTAGTCACATGCGTGGTTCGCATTTGGCTACTCATGGGCTTGGATCAACGTGTAGACAACTTGTTTAACCCCGTCCAAGCCTTCAATGTTCCTATGGACCCCTTGTTGGTTTTGAACAACCCTAACAAGGGTTTGAAGAGACTCTTTGAAGCGCTTGGCCCGTGCACGTGTAACTGGGCCCAATGGAACTCGCACTTGTTCATCACCATCACCATTCGTGCACACATCAGTCCCCTGCACTTGAGAAGGATTTGTCCTCAAATCTGGATCATCTTCTTCAAGGAACGGACTCAAATCCGCGACATTGAAAGTCGAACTAACATTGTATTCTCCACAAACTGAAATTTTATTATCAAAAGTGTCTAACCCTTTGCTTGTACAAAAGGCGCCTTTTTATAGGCTAGAAACCTAGGAGCCTAATCCTTTGTGGTCAAGGATTGGTGGTCCATCTACTTAACTAGAAAGGGAAATTCGGTCCACTCTTTGAACAAGTGTGGGCCGATTATTCAACTCCAATAACTAATGAAATTAAAACATGACTAACAATGCTAACTAACAACTAATCACTCGATAATGATCAACCTGACTTGCAAGTTAAACGACTAATGGTGCAAGGGTTCGGCCCACTCCTATTAGTCACATGCGTGGTTCGCATTTGGCTACTCATGGGCTTGGATCAACGTGTAGACAACTTGTTTAACCCCGTCCAAGCCTTCAATGTTCCTATGGACCCCTTGTTGGTTTTGAACAACCCTAACAAGGGTTTGAAGAGACTCTTTGAAGCGCTTGACCCGTGCACGTGTAACTGGGCCCAATGGAACTCGCACTTGTTCATCACCATCACCATTCGTGGACACATTAGTCCCCTGCACTTGAGAAGGATTTGTCCTCAAATCTGGATCATCTTCTTCAAGGAACGGACTCAAATCCGCGACATTGAAAGTCGAACTAACATTGTATTCTCCAAGTAGCTCCAACTTGTAGGCATTGTCATTGACACGTTGAAGCACTCGAAAAGGTCCATCGCCCCTTGGGGACAACTTGCTTTGGCGTTGCTTAGGGAATCGTTCTCTCCTTAAGTGTAGCCAAACCTAATCTCCAGGTTCAAAAATCATCTTGCGACGATGCTTGTTAGCTTGCTGAATGTATTGCTGAGTACGCTTCTCAATATTGGCTCGAACAGCTTCATGTAACCTATGCACAAATTCAGCTTTTTTTTTTCCCATCTAAGCTTGTATGCTCAGAGGAAGGTAAGGGTGCCAAGTCAAGGGGGGTTAGTGGATTAAATCCATAAACAACCTCAAATGGTGAGTAGTGTGTTGCACTGTGGACAGTTCTATTATAAGCAATTCAACATGTGGCAAACACTCTTCCCAAGACTTAAGATTTTTCTTAATCAAAGCCCTTAACAAAGTCCCAAGTGTACGATTGACAACTTTAGTTTGTCCATCGCTTTGGGGATGACTAGTGGTCGAAAATAAGAGTTTAGTGCCCAGTTTAGACCACAAAGTCTTCCAAAAGTAACTCAAGAATTTTACATCTCTATCAATAACAATTGTGTGAGGCATACCATGTAAACGCATAATTTCTTTGAAAAATAAGTTAGCAATATGAGATGCATCATCAGTTTTATGACAAGGGATAAAATGAGCCATCTTTGAAAATCTATCAACTACCACATAGATGGAGTCATTACCCCTTTGAGACCTAGGCAGTCCCAAAACAAAGTCCATAGATAAGTCTACCCAAGGATATTTTGGAATTGGCAATGGGGTATACAAGCCATATGGGTTTGTTTTAGACTTAGCCTTATGGCAAGTAGCACATCTACCAACCATGCGTTCAACATCCCTTCGCATGTGTGGTGCTCTTGCAACATTGCTAAAGTCTTAACAATGCCAAAATGTCCCATGAGACCACCACTACATGCCTCTCAAACCAACAAGTCACGAATGGAAGAATTAGGCACACACAGCTTATCAACATAGAACAAGAAACCTTCATGCAAAAAGTATTTTCCATGGGGGTTCTTAGTGCATGATTTAAACACTTCACCAAAGTCAATATAATGTTCATAGAGTTCCTTTAACATCTCAAAGCTAAGCAACTTTGCATCAAGAAAAACTAGTAAAGAATGTCTACGAGATAGTGCATCAGCTACAACATTCGTTTTACCGGTCTTATACTTAATGACATAAGAGAAGGTGTCAATGAAACTTACTCACTTGGCATGCCTTTTGCTCAATTTCGGCTGCCTCTTGAGGAATTTCAAAGATTCGTGGTCCATGTGTATCACGAATTCCCTTGGACGGAGGTAGTGTTGCCATGTCTCCAAGGCTCTCACAAGTGCGTACAGCTCCTTGTCATATGTGGGGTAATTTAGTGCCGCACCTCCCAACTTCTCACTAAAGAACGCACAAGGCCTTTTGTCTTTCATCAACACAGCTCCAATTCCTATACCAGAAGCATCACATTCAATTTTGAAAGTCTTATTAAAGTTAGGTAATGCTAAAATAGGTGCGTGTGTGGGTTTGTCCTTTAAAGCAAGGAACGAATTTTCTTGTGCTTCTCCCCAATGGAACTTGTCGTTTTTCTTCATCACCGCGGTCAATGGTGCTGCAAGGGTGCTGAAGTCTTTGACAAAACGCTGGTAGAAGCCAGCGAAGCCGTGGAAGCTTCGCATATCCTCGACTGTTTTTAGAGTCGGCCATGGTTTGATGGCTTCAATCTTTGTTTCGTCTACTTTGATGCCCTGTGAGCTAACAGTATAGCCTAGAAACACAAGCTCATTAGTACAAAAGGTGCACTTCTTAAGGTTCGCATAGAGGCGCGCCTGTCGAAGTGTATCAAGTACCAATCTTAGGTGCTCCATGTGTTCATGCATGTTGCGACTATAGATCAAAATATCATCAAAGTAAACAATGACAAATTTCCCTATGAATTGCCTTAAAACATGGTTCATCAATCTCATGAAAGTACTGGGTGCATTTGTCAACCCAAAGGGCATGACTAACCACTCATAAAGACCATGTTTGTTTTAAAAGCTGTTTTCCACTCATCTCCCTCTTTCATCCTAATTTGATGATAGCCACTTCTTAAATCAATTTTAGTGAAAATAACAGCACCATCGAGTTCATCAAGCATATCATCTAATCTAGGAATGGGATGACAGTATTTAACAGTTACAGCATTAACAGCTCGACAATCAGTGCACGTACGCCAAGTACCATCCTTTTTTGGAACAAGTATAACAGGCACAACACAAGGACTCAAACTTTCTTTAACCCAACCCTTACCTAATAGGCCATCAACTTGCCTTTGGAGCTCCTTAGTTTCCTCGGGTCCCATTCGGTAGGCGGGTTTGTTGGGTAATGATGCTCCAGGAATCAGGTCTATTTGGTGCTCGATCTCTCAGATGGGTGGTAATCCATCAAGGACCTCATCAGGGAACACGTCCTCGAATTCCTACAACAAAGCAACTACACTGGAAGGCAAAGCCTTATCGAGCACATCAACATTCAAAAGCACATGTTTGCATATCATGAGCAATACAGGCTGATCAGAATTCACACATTTCCTAACATCCTTAGCCTTAATTATCATGTTTTGCTTCCTAGTGTTCGAACTTGTTAGAGCTTGATCATTTGTGACACTAAGGGTAACGACCTTGCCCTTGGCCGAATGCTCACTTTTTGAAGTGGAGCAATTTCCAAGTTCGGCCGTTTTTGTTTCCTCTTTTGACGGTCCAAGTCACATTCTCGTTGCAATTTAAGTTGGTGCTCATATACTTGTGCAGGTGTGAGGGATGTTAGGACCATGCGTTTACCATTGTGCAATAGAGTGTACTTATTAGACCTACCATCAAAGGTAACAAGCTTATCAAATTGCCAAGGTCTTCCTAAAATGACATGAGTAGCATGCATAGGGACAACATCGCACACAACTTCATCAATATAATTGCCAATCGAGAAAAGAAGACGTACCTGTTGTAGACACGCACTTCTCCCTCTTCACTTAGCCATTGTAGTCAGTACGGGTGTGGATGTCTAGTCGTAGGAAGTCCCAAGCTTTCCACCATTAACAAACTGGCGACATTGGTGCAACTTCCACTATCAATGATGAGACTGCATACTTTGTCACTTACTTTACATCGAGTGTAAAACAAGTTCTCTCGTTGCAATTGCTCATATTCTTTGACTCGCGCGATTAACACTCGTCGTGCCACCAAGCAACCAATTTCACCTTGAGTGGGTGAACACTCTTCCTCGGCCGAGTCATTCTCCAAACAGTCATCCTTGGTCAAGGTCGGCATCTCCTCACAATCGTCGTCATCAGATATGACTTCTCCAGTGTGAGTGATGAGCATGATCCTTTGATTCGGACATTGAGATTGGATATGTCCGAATCCTTGGCACTTGAAGCACGTAATGTCCCTACTCTGAGGCTTATGAGTCTCTTGAGCAGGCTTTGAAGTGGACCTGGATGCATCAACAAACTTGTTAGGGGTAGAATTGGAATTTCGATTAGGGAAGTTACCTTGTGTTCGGCTAAAAGTGGGTGGTGTAGCCAAATGTCCAGCTTCATGTGATGCTCTTCTCGACTGACTTCCCTTCCAGACATTCGGATTTGAGGAGGGATATGGTCGGCCACCTCTCCTCAATTTCTTTCCCCTTTCGGCCTTGATGGCTAATTCAAGTAGGTCGCTCATGTCCAAGTAGTGTTGTAGTTCCAAGGCTTCTTGAAGGTTAGAGTTTAAACCTCTAAGAAACCTTGCCATTGTGGCCTCACTATCTTCCTAGATATTAGCCCTCATCATGGCCATCTCGATCTCCTTGTAATAGTCCTCAACACTCATGTTGCCTTGAGTGAGAGTTTGTAGTTTTGAATGGAGATCGCGGTTGTAGTAGCTTGGAACAAACCTCTTGCGCATCATGGCCTTGAGTTCACGCCAAGTTCGGACTTGCGGTTCACCATTTCTCCTCCGTCCAGTCTGTACATGATCCCACGAAATGAGTGCATAGTCGGTGAACTCAACAGTGGCAACCTTCACCTTTTGTTCCTCGCTATAGTCATAGCAATCGAAGACCATCTCAATCCGGCCTTCCTATTCCAAGTAAGCCTTAAGGTCACTTTTTCCTTGGAAAGTAGGTACTTGGATTTTTAGTCCCTTAAGCACGTCCTTAGTAGTGTCCCTTTTAGGCCTCTCGATTTTTTCTTCTTCCTCACTTGCCGAGTAATCCTCATAGTTTGGCCCTTTGGTACCATTTGGATGTCGATTGTGAGATCTAGATTGAGAGCCCCTTGTGAAGCTCTTGGAGAGTTCATCAAAACGGTTGTGCATTTCCTCCATTTGTTGCTCACTAATCTGCTTGAGTTCAGATTTCATAGCATTGAACATCAAAGTGTAGTCGGCGGTTGGGTTAGCTTGCTCCATGTCTTTCGTTTGCCCTGCAAAGTGTTAGTGACCAAGAAAGTAATATAAATAGAACCTCACTTCACTCCCTAAGTGTGTCACTCGCGCTCGTGTTTTCACTCCAATTCACTCTAATGATCTTACCACAATTCTTACTTTGCCGGTTTGAGTAGTTTGAGAAACGCCGCACAAGGTCCTCAAATTGTTCACCAAACTTCCCACAAGAGTAACCAAGAACAAGACATAATTTTGGAAACAATTTGGACACGGTGGAGTGTGGTTTGGAAGCTTCCTAAAGGCGGACAGATTTGGAAAAGTGGCGCTAATGTGAAAGGGAAATGAACAAAACCCTAGTTTCCTAAATTGAGAGGACTTATTCAAGTGAAAATAGGAGAGTTTCCTAATTGAATTTGGAAACAAGTTAGTTTTTGGAAACCTTTTGGAAAACTTTTTCTTCTTGTAACAACTTTTAGGAACTTCCAAATTCTACTCCAAGAAGGATTGCACAAATTAGATTTGGTTCCAACTCCCAAAAAAAATTCGGTTGCTTTCTTTCTTTCTCTTGTTTTGTTTTCTTGCCAACCGATTCTTCTTTTCTTTCGTTTCTGTTTTTCTTTTCTTCTTTTTTTTTTTTTGACTTGTAACGAACAAACACAACACAAAGCTTTGACCGATTGGATTATTTTCCAAATTTGCTTTCGGTCAATTCAATTTCACAAGACACCTTCAAGAACTTCAAGCTCCTTCAAGAACTTTCAAGGAAGTTATCAAGAACTTCAAGAATTTCAAGAGTGTGTTCAAAAAATTCAAGAAACTCAAGATTCTTGTAGGTTCTCTCAAGATTCACAAATTACCAACAAGTTTCACCAAAATCCAGATTTGAAAACCAAGCAAACACGTTGGACAGATTTTGGACAGATTGGACAGAAAACCAAGAACAAGATTGGACAGATTTTGGACAGCAAGACACGACAACAATGGGACTTACGACTCCACTTCGTTTGGACAGATTTGACAACTACGGACAAACTTTTGTTTTTACCAAGCAACAACACAAACCCACGGACGCAAGTTCGGATAGAAATTGAAAGCTACGACAAGGTACAAACACGGGCAGAAATTTGATGCAACAATTGACACAATTTCGGACAGAAATTGAAAACGCCAATAACGAAACAACTTCAGACAGATTTGAACACTTATGGGCAGACTTCAACAACGCAACAAGTGATCATGAACTTCGGACAGATTTCAACAATGGAATAAACAACAAGTAAGTTCGGACAGAAATTCAATGCAAAGGACGGAACATTGCACGACACAACAAACAACACGGCAGCGAAAAACAAGGAACCGTAGAACGAACTAAACAAGAACAAGGAAGTGGATATAACGAATTGATACCTCAACCAGCTCTGATACCAACTGATACGCTCCTCGGTCAACTTGTTCCGAGACTCGTAGCACGATTGCCCAAGGACCTAGACGGTTAATCAACTCGCTTGGATTGCGGAACCTAGAACCAAGAGGGACGACTCAACTTGGTAGGAGGCAGTAGAACGGCGACTCCAATTGAGGTGGTTACTCAAGTAGATAGGCCGGATGAACAACCAAGAACGGCACGCGAGATTGCTCAAATAACCCTTGCCTTGCAAGGAAGAATGTATTCTCGAAATTGTAAGAGAACAAACTGAAATTTTATTATTAAAAGTGTCTAACCCTTTGCTTGTACAAAAGGCGCCTTTTTATAGGCTAGAAACCTAGGAGCCTAATCCTCTATGGTCAAGGATTGGCAGTCCATCTACTTAACTAGAAAGAGAAATTCGGTCCACTCTTTGAACAAGTGTGGACCGATTATTCAACTCCAATAACTAATGAAATTAAAACACGACTAACAATGCTAACTAACAACTAATGACTCGATAATGATCAACCTGACTTGCAAGTTAAATGACTAATGGTGCAAGGGTTCGGCCCACTCCTATTAGTCACATGCGTGGTCCGCACTTGGCTCCTCATGGGCTTGGATCAATGTGTAGCAACTTGTTTAACCCCGTCCAAGCCTTGAATGTTCGTATGGACCCCTTGTTGGTCTTGAACATTCCTAACAAGGGCTTGAAGAGACTCTTTGAAGCGCTTGGCCCGTGCACGTGTAACTGGGCCTAATGGAACTCGCACTTGTTCATCACCATCACCATTCGTGCACACATCAGGTTGCCCCAGGAATGAGATCAATTTGGTGCTCAATTCCCCTCAATGGAGGTAACCCACTAGGCACATCCTCCGGGAAGACATCTTGATATTCCTGCAAAAGGTTAACAATAGAACTAGGCAAGGAAACATCAAGTGTGTTAGTCACATGTACTTCTTTACAAACCAAAAGGAATAGACTGGTCAGAAAATAAATCCTTTAGCACGTCCTTGGCTTTCGCTAGCAATACTTGTTTTTTCTCCCTTTTCCCCTCTTTGGCCGAGCTTCCTTCCCCCTTTTCCCTTCAATTTTATCTCAGCCTAACTCCCCTTTCTCTCCATTCTCTCGATTTTTTCCCTTCCCTCACTTTCTTGCCTTTTCTATTTCTCAAGTTCTAACTCAAACTCCCTTTGAAGAGTAGCTTGATTCTCATGCACTTGTTGAGGTGTAAGAGGCACAAGCACAATCTTTTTATGACAATGGAAATATGAATATTTGTTAGTGTATCCATCCCAACTAACTTTCTTATCGAATTGCCAGGGCCGGCCTAAGATGATATGAGCAGCTTGCATAGGCACAACATTGCATAAAACCTCATCAGTGTATCTACCAATGCGAAAAGATACTAAGACTTATTTAAGTACGTATACCTCTCCGCTATTGTTGAGCCACTGCAGCTTGTAGGGCTTGGGGTGGTTAGTAGTAGTTAAGTTTAATTTCTCCACCATGTGTGGACTTGCTACATTGGTACAGCTTCCAGGGTCTACCACCAAGCTGCAAACCTTGTCCTTGATGTGACAACGCGTGTAGAATATATTTTCGAGTTGTAGATCCTCCATGGTAATTTGAGTAGCTAGAGCTCAGCGAGCTACTAGGCCAACGCGTTCTATTGTGGGCTGCTTCTCTTCTATCTCTTCTCCGTCATCCTCAACCAAAGGTGGCATTTCCTCTCCATCCGTTAGCACTTCTCCATTGAGCAACATAAGCATGGCCCGTTGGTTTGGACATTGGGAAGCAATGTGTCCAAACCCTTGACACTTAAAACATTTAGTGTCACGATTTCTTGGCTTAGAGACTTCTTGATTGGCCTTAAATCCTTCCCTTGGAGTCGGCTTGGAAAATGGAGCGTTCGGCTTCAAAGCTCCTCTCGACACTCCACTTGGTTTTGATGAATTTTGTGCAACCACTTGACAGCTTGGTTTTGATGAATTTTGGGCAACCACTTGACACTCCACTTGGTTGGCTGATCTCACTCTTCATGGTCAAGTTTCTCCAATTTTCGGTTTGGAAGTTGGAGTTTTGACGGGTTTCACCCCTTCTCTTTGAGTCTCCTTTCTACCCTGATAGCTTTGTCCAATAGTTCCCCCATGTCAAGGTAGTGTTGAAGCTCCACAACATCTGCAATTTCGGCCCTTAATCCCCTTATGAAATGAGCCATAGTTGCCTCCTCATCTTCATGAACATCAGCCCTCATGATTGCCATTTCCATCTCTTTGAAGTACTCTTCGACTGTCATACTACCTTGAGTGAGGGTTTGCAATTTATGGTGCAAATCCCTGTGGTAGTAACCAGGTACGAAGCGATTTCTCATGATCCTTTTTAACTCCTCCCAAGTTCGGATGGTTGGCTCCTCATTCCTCCTTTGTTTGATGCGAAGTTGATCCCACCAAATAGCTGCGTAGTCCGTGAACTCTATGGCTGCCAACTTCACCTTTTGGGGCTCCGTGTAGTGGTTACAATCGAAAATCAACTCAATCTTCCTTTCCTAATCCAGGTATGCTTTGGGATCCGATTTACCTTCGAATGTTGGAATTTTCAGCTTTATTCCCTTGAGTTGATCATCCCCATGTTTGGATCGATGTACCTCTTCCCTCGGCCCTTGCTCTTCATCCTCAAACTCACCCACCGAATTGGAGTCACTTAGTTCATTCAAGGGGAGTTTTCCTCTAGTTTTCTTAGAGGATTTCCTTGATGATTCCGGTTGTTCGATTTGCTCTTGCATGGACTCGAGTTTGCGATCGAATCTTCTTCGCATTTCCGTCCACATAGCATCCATTTTTAATACTAATTGGGCAAGGGTAAGGTCGTTTTCGTGAGCCATGTCAAATCCTGCAAAACTTAACAAACATTAGTAGTAAATGCCTCTCCTCCCTCCCTTGCGTGTTTTCTTTCATGCTCGTGTATCCCTCAAGTGTATAAGTCACTCTAATGCTCTCACCAACTCCTCTCAAATCACCGGATTATCCCTCTTGAAGAAGTAGAATTCCTCAATGAGTATCAATCAAACTTCTCTCCAAGTTACACCAAGAATGTAACGTTTAATTGGTTGAAATTTGGAGGATAATAGCTGACTTTGGTTGGCTTAAAAAGGACTTAAAATAGGCTGGAAAAATTTGACTTGACTTGGTCGAACAATTAAACTCGAGATTTGGAAACTTAGGACTCAAATTAGGAAACTAGGAAGATTAAATGTGACACCGAGACTGATTTGACTTTCCTTTGGGACCTCTTAGACACGAATATATTCTGGAAAGAGACTCAAAGGCACTTTTAACCCACAAGTTTGTGGCTGGACAACTTGCACAAACGGACAAGAATGTAGCAGAATTTTGGACACCTAGAAGTACTCTACCCGACTTGCACTTGGCTGCTTTGTTTCTGGGAAGTGCTTACGAAGTTTCCTTGGAATTGTTTTTGGCAAGGATTGGTAGCTATTTTGGGTAGTTTCCAACGGCTGCAAACAGTTTTGGAAAGTTAGGAATTGGTAGTATTTGATGGTGACTAGAATTTGTTCTACAAGCCCAAGCCAACTAGGATTCCCAAAACAAGACACCTTCTTGATCCAAATCTGTTTGCCTTTCTTTGGTTTTTGCGTTTCTCTTTCCTCTTTTTTTTGTTTTGTTTTGTTTTCTTTAACGCAAAACAGATTGGTTCTTCTTTTTTTTTGTCAACTTCGGATCAAGAATTCAAGAACAAGAAACGGTTGGGACTTGTGCTAAAGGCAGCCGCATTTTTTTTTTATCAAGAATAAGAACTAGGGTTTATCAAGAATTCAAGAAAACCCTAAATTACCAACCCAACACCCCAAGATATATCAAGAACTCCAAGAAACAAGGTAGATATATCAAGAACTTCCAAGAAACAAGGTAAGTATGTCAAGAATTTCAAGAAAAATAATGCAAAACAGCTTCAGTCTTTTTAGCGCAAGATACCAAAACCCTAGCCCCCTTTTGACAAGAAGAAATCCTATAGTTTACCCACGGTTCCTTCAAGACATGACAACCAGATTGTTTTGTTATTTGTTTTTTTTTCTACTCTTAGACAACTACAAGAACAAGAAACAAGAACGACAAGGAGACCCAACAAGACCAAAGACACGATGCAATAAAAACGAACTTGGACAGCCACCAACAAACGACACAAGTATGATATGGATTAATCAAGCATAAGCGACAAGACAATCTAGTGACACAACTAACAAGAACAAGCGACCAGATTTGGAAAACACAAGGAAAACTTACAAGACTCGACAAGATATACTTGATAACGTCAACTAGCTCTGATTAACAGCTGATACAAACTCGCCCGAAGGTATGAACTCGTATCCCACGTAGTCTCGGATCTAGACGAAGAACATCAAGTTCGAGTTGCAAAATAACACTTGACTCCTATAGCCCTAGACTGCGAACCTTGAACCGAATCTCAACCCACAATCGTTCGAGTAAGAGAATCAATGTTACGAGTAGATGAACGCCACAACCAAGGTGTATACTTGATTGATAAGTTCGACGAATACTTTCGAACAATTCTCAAGTATTCAAAAGGGACTTTCCTGGATAAGAGAAAAGGGACTCAAGGTGTAAACACTCAAATTCTGATTTATTCAAAAAAACTAATGGAAACGTCGGAAGTGTTTGGCTATTTATAGCCTTACATAGACTCTAGGCCTAATGTGATTTGGACTCACTAATTACCCACAATTTAAATGACAAATTCGGCCCTTTTGGAAACCTAACCTTGGCCGACTTATTGAAAGCAATTAACAACTAAATTAAGCAAGGTAATTTAACATTAAAGCCTTGCTTAAATGACACTAAGCAGAACGACTCAAATAATAACGAACAAAAATAGAAATTGAACACTTAAACTTCGGTTGAAGCTTCCAACTCCACTTCACTCGACTCAAGAGCTTGAATTAGAGTATAACGAATTGTTTTGTGCTGCTCAAGCTTGTGACTAATGCTCGCATGGTCAACTCCATCGTACGTGGCACAAACTAGGGCTTGCATCGTCTCTTTAAGCTTCTTGGCACGCACTCTAGTCATCGGACCACTTAGCTCAGTTCGAACGTCACTTGCCATTCTTAGGTCAGCTTGCCCTCTTGCATCAGCTAGACCCTCGATTTGACTCCGATGCTTAAATTGGCAAGGATTAATAGTTCGGGAATGAAATGCTGAATAGTGGAGCTAAGAAGCAGCTATCTCAGAAATTGAAGAAAAGGGAGTATTTATAGTAGAAACAGGAAGGTGTTCTCTGTGACAACCCTACCTTCCCTTAGGGCGTACCCCAAGGGTTAGCGGACTGCCTGCCCAACTTTCGCCAGGACTTACTGATCCAAAAATTCGTAAAAGGTATTAAAATGCACAATTAATTTCAAATCGTCAACTTAGAACCATATACAATAGAGTTACTATCGATTCAAACTTAAGGTACGAACCAAAGTATTCAATCTTATACAATACATGTAAGGTTTACTAATACAGAGGAGTTTAAACAAAATGCCTAAAAGCTATAACTAGCTCAACTCTTCCCTAAAAACCACGTTCCCATGACTTCGTCCCCCTGTAAGGAAAACAAAGGTGACAGAGTGAGCTTTCGTCCAATGAGGTACCACAGGTCATGCAGTTGAAAATCACTTAGTTAGAACTTTAATTTATCAAATATAAGCATCAAGTAAAAGAATAAGTAAACACCACAACTAATACAATGCGGTTCAAGTAAAAGGATACAGATGGCTCTCAAGAGCTAAATTCCCCAGTCACATTAGTTTGATCCAAATTCGTTGACCCTCAGTCAACGTTTAGAGAAGCAAAAATATTGACCGTAGATCCCTATTTTACCCCAATTTCCGTCCACCAAACATACCTCTTACCAGACTCGAACACCAAACAAAAACAGTGGTGGCAATTCTCGAGTATACCAAGTATCAAAAGAATCCGGTATTCAGTAAATCAGTGACAGTTTTCTCATGGCTCGTCAATCTACCTCGACCAAGCCCTTGCTGGCTCGATTCGATTAACTACCAATGAGGTTTGAGCTCAAATTCATAGTAAGGTCGTCGGATATTGTGTTCCAGATGACATCAAAGTCATGCACAAGTAATAGATTTCAAATGAACAGTAGACTAGTCAAACAGTCAAGTGGAATCGAGTGTGATAAAGTACACACCCGTCCAGTCCAGATTAAACCAAATCACAGTCATACAAATCATACATTTCCAGTCACAAGTAGTTCACTTAAACAACAAGTTATGCAAGTGGTACACTCACCTTTTTAAAGTAGAATAACGCTAAACGTTCGACCCCGGGTTGTGCTCGTTGCCACCGTCAAATCCAAAAAGTAACCAAGACAAGATGTCATGGTCCGACCATTTAAAGCTTAGGTTAATGAAGTGCACGCTTTAGACTCAACTAGGAGCCATACACCTATCCAAGTTTGGCCTCTCCAAAACACAAAATTCAAAGACAAACTTGAAAGTGCTAATCGAAGAATATCCAAGTGCATAGTAGAGCTATGATTCAAGTAAGTTATTAGTGTGAAAAGAAAAACACTTAAATTCAAAAGATGTAAGAGACCAAAAGAGGAAAATTAGGTATTTGTAACTCATGAAGTTTAGCAAAATATACGCACAACTTTTAGAAGAAAAACAACCTACCTCGAGTTTAAAGTTGGAACTAGAAAGCATGGTTTTTAACAAAAATTCAGCTTATGCGTCACTACCAATGTGAACTCAAGCAATCATAAGTAACCTAAGCCCAAACCAACCCAAAATCACCCCTCTAACATAACTCATATAACAAGAAAGAAAGTAACAAAATTTCAGCAGCACCTCCCCTTATTTCCTTAACTTTCCCTTCCAAACTCAACACATATATTCATAGCAATCCAACCTTAATCACAACCACAAGTTATAGGCTATAAAAGACACTTGTTTAAGGCCACAAAGCTACCCAAAATAGGCAATTATCTAGCTCAAACACAACCATAATAAAGATGGAAAATGTTAACCCTAAGCTGAAATTTATCTCTACAAGCTGAAAATTTCTAAATGAAGCCAAAATAACATATAAAGCTAGAAAATTCACATGGTAAAGCTAATAGATCATAGCCAAGCTCAAATCAACATATCAAAGCTGAAATTTCTCACTCAAAGCTGGAATTTTCCAATCACCACACAAACCATGAAATTTTCCATGAAATCTACCAAAATCAAGCCTTAAATCTATTCATATGCAAGTAATGAAAAAAAAGATGGTTTCTTGATATGTTTACCTTCAAGCCCTAAGGAGATATGCAACCAAAAGTTCCCTTTCCTCCAAAATCTCTCCACCAAAGTCCTTAATCCTTCCTAAATGTCACTTTTTATGGAGTGGTTTGCAAGCTTTGAATGAAACTTCAAGGATTCAAGCAAGAATGGAAGGTTGAAGATGGAGTTTTTTCTCTCTTTTCTCTCTCAAAGTGGTCGGCCAAGAAGAAGAAAGATGAAGGGTTGTTTTGATTAAAGGCTAAGGATGGTCTTGGTCCAAGTCAAAGCTCCATGGCTTTGTTGACAAATGGCATTCCAAGGTTAATCCTCATCTATTTGTCTTCCAAATACTAAAATATCTAGCCAACCTCTAATTATCCCTTAACACCTTATAAAATAATATCCCTTTGCACAAAACTCCTCCTAATCTTCAAAAATTTATCGCACACACCTTATTAATGGGTCCTACTTCTATAATGCATAATACAGTACGAACTTAACATGCACTAACTTATACAAGAAAAATGATTAAAAATCTTAACTCTCTTATAAAATATCTACGAAATCAAGGCAATAAAGTAAAGTAAAGAAAATGCATTCAAAAAAATAAAATAAAATAAAAATAATTTTTGGATCCTCACATTCTCGAGGTTCGGGCCGCATTGATAGGACAGAATGTGGCGATAGGTCAGTTCTAAATTTGCTGCTGTTGCAAGGACATAGGTCTGCAACAGCCTGTAAGATGTCACATCAATCACTTCATGTTGTAAGGGTATTCGGCTAGCAAGACCTTAGCTACAAGATCGTTCCTTGGATTTAGAAAGTATCTAGGAAAGGTGATCATCTCGTGATACGCTCCTCGATCAAACACGTTCCGAGACACGTAGCACGTTTGCCCAAGGATCTAGCAAGATTGCCAACCGTTTGGATTGCGACTCCTAGAATCAAGAAGGACGACATGACTTGACTCGAAGCTGTAGAACGGCGACTCCAATTGAGGTGGTTACTCAAGTAGATAGGCCGAATGAACAATCAAGGACAATCGCGAGATTGCTCAAGAACCCTTGCCAAGCAAGTACTGGATTTGTAACTCTCGAATGTAAGAGAAAACAATGCTGAAATTTTAATTATCAAAGTGTGTAACCCCCCAATCGTACATGAGGGAGCCTTTTTATAGGCTTGAGACTAACGAAAACCTAAAGCCTAAACTAGATGGAAGGTCAGCCATCCTTGGACACAAGTGGGCCGAGACTCTACTTTTAACAACCAACAATGACACTTAGACCGAACTAACACTAAGGACTAAATGCCTAGCCATCCATCTCCATAGGCAGGCCACTTGGATCGTCATGGGCTTGGATCGTCGTGTGACAACTTGGTTATCACCTTCCAAGCCTTCAATGTTCCTGTGGATCCCATGTTGATCTTGGACACTTCGAAGAAGGGCTTGAAGTGATTCTTTGAAGCGCTTAACCAGTGCACGCGTAGCCAGACCCAATGGAACTCGAACTGGATCATCACGTGGGCTAAGGTCCGTGCACACATCAGTCCCCTCCACTTGAGAAGGATTTGTGTGAGACCCCGGTTAGTTCTTAAGTTTGATATTAGGTGAGATTAATTATTTGTGCGGTGAAATTGGGTTTTAGGGCTAACTAGAAAACCCTAATTGGGGTTATGGTTAAGACCCTAGTTTTGTATGGATCATAAGTTCGAGTTGTAGTTAAAGTTCGTTATGCTAGTGTGTGTTTTAGTGCAGGTAAGTATAGGATTTGATTCATGTTATATAGGTTAAGTAAGTTTAAAAGGTTAGAAAACCCTAAAACTATTAAAATCTCTAGTGTTATAATTTATTAGAACCCTAAGTTGGGGGTAAAACCCTTAATTTTGCTCATGACAAGAAAGTTGTTGTTTAGTTGTTTTATGTGCAATAAGGTGTGATTAAGTTAGTGGGGGTGATTAGTAGAGAAACTAAGTAAGATTAATTAGTTTGGATTAGATTAAGTTAATGACCTATGGACTAATTTTCAAAGAATTAAATGATTTGGGGCAAGAGTGTGAAAGGGGACAAAGAAGCTTGTGGTGGAAATTAAGCCATGGTTTGTTTGTGTGACAGCCCCACCTCCTCCTAAGGCGAACCAAAGGGTTCGGCGGGCGGCCTGCCCAGCTCTCGCCGGGACTCAGTCGTTCACTCACACAAATCAGAAATAGAACCACAAGAAAGGGCAAAACGAGGATCCAAAACTTAAAACAGAGCTTATATACATTGCTATCTCAGAAAAAAGTACAACCGTCGAGAATACAAAAGTTCTCAAGTCACCATACAACCAGCCCGTGCCAAGCACTAGGGCGAGAACCAAAATAAAACCAAAACTAGACCCAGCCAGTCGGTACAGAGCTCTCGCCCTTGCTCGCCTTCCCCTGTTAAGGAAAACAAAACTAAAGGGATGAGCTAAAAGCTCAGTGAGGTTCCGAACATAGAATCAAGTCATAAATCAAACGATAAGTCAAGAAACAGCTACAACATTTACAATAAACCATACATGAAAAGGATACGTTCGTTCGTTCATTCGTTCGTTCGTTCGTTCTCCTGTCATTCCCCTTTCCTTCATTCATTTGAAAATGCATTTTTCGTTCATACATAAAACCCTCGTTCGTTCGTTCGTTCATTTCATTCACCCTTTCCTGGACATTGGCCAGGCACCACCAACCTCCACCAACCTATAAGGTAATACTCGAGTATACCAAACGTTCACCCAGGTCACCATATCGCCCGACCGAGTCCGCTTCTGGCTCGAGTCGATCGGTAACAAGGGGCAGTGGCCAGTTCAGCCAAAAGGCTTACATTCATGCACAAGTAACATTTCAATCGTTCAATCATTGAAAAAAGTTCACAATCATTTAGGCTGAGTGCGATAAAATACACACTCGCCTAGAAAACTCGTTTTGAAAATCATCAAAAGCACTTAACATGTTATCAAACACTAACACAAGCCATGAAGTCAAGAAAATACGAAAAACAAGGAACACTCACCGAATTATGCTAAATAACGTCCAAAATGTCCTATCGGATCTTACCCTCGGTCACCGAGAAAACCTATGATTCAACGCGAAAGAATATTACAATTCATCTAGCAGAACAAGTAAGTGGAATCAAGGAACTCGACTAGTTACGAGTACAACGGATAAAGGTGACTTTAAAGTGAGAAACAACCATTTGGATCTGTGGACGGAAATAACTAGGGTGTCATAAACCAAACACAAAGGGTTATAACAGTTCCAATGGAAAACACTTGAATCAAAGTCAAGTCGGAATCCAACTAGATAGGCTCAGAAATATTATTTTTCAGAATCGTGTGTGTGGTTCAAAATCGATATACATTCAAGTAGGTATTATGGCCTACATGTCTTGACTGAGAAAACCTTAGGTCATACCTCGATATTTTGGTATGAAGTAGTAAATAAACATTTGAATGTTCAAATGGAAAAGGTATCATGTTTTAAGATGGAAAACGGGCATAGTATTTGCCAAACGAAAATATACAAGTTGAAATAGAAACTTAGCCTTCGAGCGAAAATTTGGGCAGCACGCCCTTTGTATTTTCCTATTTCCAGCCATTTATGGCTTCATTATTTTTCTCATCCAGTCCCAAAGTCACACACAAAATAAGTTCATTCAATAGCCGTTCCGTAAGCTCCAAGTAGTACAAGTACAATTCAAGCTAGGGAAAAGTCCGGAAATGAAAGTCAAGCCCTAAAATATTCAAATAAGCACAATAAGACTCGATTACAAGTCATAAACCAATTCCACATACTACCAAAATAGGGCTCCATAAGCATACATAAGCATTAGAGGAAACCAGAAAAATCCGGAAATGGAGTTAAGTGTTAACCCAAAAAAAATAGTTTTTGACATCATTTTGCAGTTTTGGTACCAATGGCACTACGATGATCGGATGGAGGTGAAAGATACACCGTTTCGAAGCTAAGAGATAGGGCTACAATATTACAGAAGGTCACTCAGCCCAGTTTCGAGTGTAACCAGGTCAAAAATGCAATCTACTACACCAGAACCGCAAAAACAGATTCACAAATCGCATTCTGGTGCAAACATCATAAATCAGGCTACCTAAGCCCAAATTCAGTAATTCCAAAGCCATCTGAAAGCTAAGAAACAGGGTTACAATTCATCAGAAGACTTCAACAACTAATTCTGAAGCATTCCCAACCAAAATAACCCATTACAGAAGCAATTCTCAAATTCGGGTAAAACCAGGGCAGCAAGGGTAATTCCATCTCTTCTCAAGTTACGTTGCTCCGATTGACCTGAAATTTTGCAGACGTCTCTAAAATATCATTCCATATAACTTTCATGTTTTAACCCAAGGCGAATTTGGCCTCTAACTAGGTGCAACAGTGCCAGACAGAATGGTGAAAATTGGAACCCTAACTTCTTAAATTTCCGTACAATGCGGAAATTTTCCGCAATTAACCACAATTTACATCCTCTAGCTTCATTTTAGATCATATACAATCATCATCCATGGCCACAACATATGAATCATATTAAAACAGAAAAATCATGAATAATTATGAAAATTCACCAATCTTCACCAAAAGTCACAAAACCTTGCACAAATCCAACTCTATGACTAACACAAGTCACTAATTAAACATTATTAAGAACAAAGAAAGGATTGCTAGACATGATACCTTGAAATCTCAAGAAAGGTGATGGCTTAGTCCTTTCCCTTCTCCAATCACTCCACCACTACCTTCAATCTTCCTAAACAAGTGACTTTTGTGGGAGGAATTTGAAATTTTAACGGTTGATTCACAAGATTGAGCAAGAAATGGAGTTGGAGTTGAAGGCTTTCTTCTTGTTTTTCCTCCTCAAGAATTCGGCCAAGATGCTAGAAGAATGAAGATGTTTTTGGTCAATTTTGATTTATTGGTAAAGTTGGTCCAAAGGTCAAAGTCTAACCAAATCACAAAGTGACACTTGTCACTCTCATTAATGCTTGGCTATCCTTTTGTCTCTCCACTCTCATCCATATAACAACCTTTAATTATCTCTTAGCACTTGGTAAAATAAATCCGGTATCCAAAACTTAACCTAATTGGCCGAATTTTTTCCGAACATTTCGCACTAGCGGGTCCCACTTTCGATATACACTCTTAATTTCACATGAACTAACTTATACTAGAAAAATGATTTAAAAACTATATTTTGCTCATAAAAATTATCTGGGGAATTTTCTAATAAAGAAAAGGTATCAAAGTGTGAAATTAAATAAAATAAAGCCTAGAAATTCGGTAAATTTTCGGGTCCTCACACCCTCTCCCCCTTAAAAAAAATTTCGCCCTCGAAATTTTACCTTCATTTGCCTCAGACGAGTCCGGAACTGTTTGGTTGCCTAACGCGTACACTTTTGCTGGCCCACTAGTTCGGTTCCCTCTTTCATTTGCTTGTTTTGCTTTAGCTCCTTCCAGTTGCGGAATACTACCTCCGCGTGACTGTCTCCTCGGACAGTTGCTAACTTGGTGCTCACCACTCCCACAAATCAAGCACTTCCGCCCTTTCCGCCAACAATCGTTCTCAGTATGATTGGCCTTTCCGCAATAGCTACAAGTCAAGTAGGAAGCCATCTTTTGGCTTTCTGGAGAAGTCTCCCCCTGTCCGGTTTGGCTTCCTTTGGTAGACCTTTCATTTCCCGCCCCTACTGTCCATGGCGGGTAGGACAAAAAGTTCACTTTCTGCATTTTAGAAGGTGCTATTGATTCACTAGGAGGTTCTTCAATCACACTACCAACTGCACCTCTTTTCCGAGTTTGGGAGGCTTTTACTTGTGCCTTTGCATTCTCGATTCGTTGAGCCTTCTCAAGGGCCTCCGTAAAGGTATTCACTTGCGCCGCGGCTAACGCCTCTTGGATGTCCAAATTCAGTCCCTGTATAAACCGTCTTACTCTGCGCCGTTCAGTGGCTACCAGTTCAGAAGCAAACTTGGATAATCTTGTAAATTTTGTTTCATATTCGGCCACACTTAACGTTCCCTGGCGTAACCCAATAAACTCCTCCTCCCTCCTTTCTTGGACTAAAGGTGGAAGGTACTTCTCGTTAAATTCTCTTATGAAGTTTGCCCATATCCAGATGGTCTGTTCTCTTTCCCGCTTTGCTCTAATTACGTTCCACCATGATCGAGCCGGTCCCTCAAATTGAAATACTGCAAAGTTCACTTGCCTTTGCTCAGTGTAGTTTAGGGCTGTGAAGATATTAACCATGGTTTCTATCCATTGTTCAGCCACGTCCGGATCGGGCCCTCCAAGGAATTTTGGCGGAGCAAATTTTTGGAACCTTTCAAGAGCCTTATCCTCGCCCATCTCAGGGTTTCGATTTTGGTTTACGGGTATTTGGCCTTGTTGATCCACCAGTCTTGCCAAGATATCCGTCATCTGTTGCATTGTCGTTGCCATTTGGTCTCCAGTCGCAGCTCTTGATCCCTGCCCTTGCTCGGCTGACGTTTCCCTTTCTCCTCTTGATTCCGGGGTCCGCTCAGTTCCCCGGCCTCGACCACGTCCACGACTACGTCTCCCGTCCATAGATATGTTTTTCCCTCTCTCTTTTCTTTTCTTTTCCCCAAAAGGTAATTTTAGTGAATAATCACAGTAAATTGTCTAAGCACCAATTCCAGCATACCCAATACACAAGTAAACATATACGCACATAACACGCCAGATCAAGGAGGCAGATAATCAAATACACAAATACATATCACACATACATATCCAGTTTGACAGATAATATATACACGAATTCACATGCTAACGTCATGTAGTAGCCATATATGGGTGCATCAAAAGAAAAGGGATACGTTGCCCCACACCATGTTAACCCCGTCCGGTCTCTCACGTCACTTTCTATCCCACTAGATGTCCATTGGACTCTTGAAATCATTCTAGCCAGACCAAGCCTGTTCATTTCCCAAAATGCGAATCTCAAATACCGAGCATCGCCTCAACGCTAAAGTACTCGGGCACGAGAATTCGAAATAAGACAATTCACATCTCGAGCTGGCCAGTCCCAAGAGTAAACCATCATCTACAATCGAAATTCCTACCCGACATACCTATCTATGGTCCTCAAATACCATGAGAGAGATTTAAGGCCTATAACATTCACAATTCATAGCTTATGCTCAAATGAGCACTAAGTCCTTTATACTCATGCACCACTTAGTCCAGGCTCACTCGGCGCAGAGACCACGCGAAGCAGGCTCTGATACCAACTGTGACAGCCCCACCTCCCCCTAAGGCGAACCAAAGGGTTCGGCGGGCGGCCTGCCCAGCTCTCGCCGGGACTCAGTCGTTCACTCACACAAATCAGAAATAGAACCACAAGAAAGGGCAAAACGAGGATCCAAAACTTAAAACAAAGCTTATATACATTGCTATCTCAGAAAAAAGTACAACCGTCGAGAATACAAAAGTTCTCAAGTCACCATACAACCAGCCCGTGCCAAGCACTAGGGCGAGAACCAAAATAAAACCAAAACTAGACCCAGCCAGTCGGTACAGAGCTCTCGCCCTTGCTCGCCTTCCCCTGTTAAGGAAAACAAAACTAAAGGGATGAGCTAAAAGCTCAGTGAGGTTCCGAACATAGAATCAAGTCATAAATCAAACGATAAGTCAAGAAACAGTTACAACATTTACAATAAACCATACATGAAAAGGATACGTTCGTTCGTTCATTCGTTCGTTCGTTCGTTCTCCTGTCATTCCCCTTTCCTTCATTCATTTGAAAATGCATTTTTCGTTCATACATAAAACTCTCGTTCGTTCGTTCGTTCGTTCATTTCATTCACCCTTTCCTGGACATTGGCCAGGCTCCACCAACCTCCACCAACCTATAAGGTAATACTCGAGTATACCAAACGTTCACCCATGTCACCATATCGCCCGACCGAGTCCGCTTCTGGCTCGAGTCGATCGGTAACAAGGGGCAGTGGCCAGTTCAGCAAAAAGGCTTACATTCATGCACAAGTAACATTTCAATCTTTCAATCATTGAAAAGTTCACAATCATTTAGGCTGAGTGCGATAAAGTACACACTCGCCTAGAAAACTCGTTTTGGAAATCATCAAAAGCACTTAACACGTTATCAAACACTAATACAAGCCATGAAGTCAAGAAAATACAACAAACAAGGAACACTCACCGAATTATGCTAAATAACGTCCAAAATGTCCTATCGGATCTTACCCTCGGTCACCGAGAAAACCTATGATTCAACGAGAAAGAATATTACAATTCATCTAGCAAAACAAGTAAGTGGAATCAAGGAACTCGACTAGTTACGAGTACAACGGATAAAGGTGACTTTAAAGTGAAAAACAACCATTTGGATCTGTGGACGGAAATAACTAGGGTGTCATAAACCAAACTCAAAGGGTTATAACAGTTCCAATGGAAAACACTTGAATCAAAGTCAAGTCGGAATCCAACTAGATAGGCTCAGAAATATTATTTTTCAGAATCGTGTGTGTGGTTCAAAATCGATATACATTCAAGTAGGTATTATGGCCTACATGTCTTGACTGAGAAAACCTTAGGTCATACCTCGATATTTTGGTATGAAGTAGTAAATAAACATTTGAATGTTCAAATGGAAAAGGTATCATGTTTTAAGATGGAAAACGGGCATAGTATTTGCCAAACGAAAATATACAAGTTGAAATAGAAACTTAGCCTTCGAGCGAAAATTTGGGCAGCACGCCCTTTGTATTTTCCTATTTCCAGCCATTTATGGCTTCATTATTTTTCTCATCCAGTCCCAAAGTCACACACAAAATAAGTTCATTCAATAGCCGTTCCGTAAGCTCCAAGTAGTACAAGTACAATTCAAGCTAGGGAAAAGTCCGGAAATGAAAGTCAAGCCCTAAAATATTCAAATAAGCACAATAAGACTCGATTACAAGTCATAAACCAATTCCACATACTACCAAAATAGGGCTCCATAAGCATACATAAGCATTAGAGAAAACCAGAAAAATCCGGAAATGGAGTTAAGTGTTAACCCAAAAAAAATAGTTTTTGACATCATTTTGCAGTTTTGGTACCAATGGCACTACGATTATCGGATGGAGCTGAAAGATACACCGTTTCGAAGCTAAGAGATAGGGCTACAATATTACAGAAGGTCACTCAGCCCAGTTTCGAGTGTAACCAGGTAAAAAATGCAATCTACAACACCAGAACTGCAAAAACAGATTCACAAATTGCATTCTGGTGTAAACATCATAAATCAGGCTACCTAAGCCCAAATCCAGTAATTCTAAATCCATCCGAAAGCTAAGAAATAGGGATACAATTCATCAGAAGACCTCAACAACTAATTCCGAAGCATTCCCAACCAAAATAACCCATTACAGAAGCAATTCTCAAATTCGGGTAAAACCAGGGCAGCAAGGATAATTCCATCTTTTCTCAAGTTACGCTGCTCCGATTGACCTGAAATTTTGCAGGCATCTCTAAAATATCATTCCCTACAACTTTCATGTTTTAACCCAAGGCGAATTCGGCCTCTAACTAGGTGAAACAGTGCCGGGCAGAATGGTGAAAATTGGAACCCTAACTTCTTAAATTTCCGTTCAATGCGGAAATTTTTCGCAATTAACCACAATTTACATCCTCTAGCTTCATTTTAGATCATATACAGTCATCATCCATGGCCACAACATATGAATCATATTAAAACAGAAAAATCATGAATAATTATGAAAATTCACCAATCTTCACCAAAAGTCACAAAACCTTGCACAAATCCAACTCTATGACTAACACAAGTCACTAATTAAACATTATTAAGAACAAAGAAAGGATTGCTAGACATGATACCTTGAAATCTCAAGAAAGGTGATGGCTTAGTCCTTTCCCTTCTCCAATCACTCCACCACTACCTTCAATCTTCCTAAACAAGTGACTTTTGTGGAGGAATTTGAAATTTTAACGGTTGATTCACAAGATTGAGCAAGAAATGGAGTTGGAGTTGAAGGCTTTCTTCTTGTTTTTCCTCCTCAAGAATTCGGCCAAGATGCTAGAAGAATGAAGATGTTTTTGGTCAATTTTGATTTATTGGTAAAGTTGGTCCAAAGGTCAAAGTCTAACCAAATCACAAAGTGACACTTGTCACTCTCATTAATGCTTGGCTATCCTTTTGTCTCTCCACTCTCATCCATATAACAACCTTTAATTATCTCTTAGCACTTGGTAAAATAAATTCGGTGTCCAAAACTTAACCTAATTGGCCGAATTTTTTCCGAACATTTCGCACTAGCGGGTCCCACATTCGATATACACTCTTAATTTCACATGAACTAACTTATACTAGAAAAATGATTTAAAAACTATATTTTGCTCATAAAAATTATCTGGGGAATTTTCTAATAAAGAAAAGGTATCAAAGTGTGAAATTAAATAAAATAAAGCCTAGAAATTCGGTAAATTTTCGGGTCCTCACACCCTCTCCCCCTTAAAAAAAATTTCGCCCTCGAAATTTTACCTTCATTTGCCTCAGACGAGTCCGGAACTATTTGGTTGCCTAACGCGTACACTTTTGCTGGCCCACTAGTTCGGTTCCCTCTTTCATTTGCTTGTTTTGCTTTTGCTCCTTCCAGTTGCGGAATACTACCTCCGCGTGACTGTCTCCTCGGACAGTTGCTAACTTGGTGCTCACCACTCCCACAAATCAAGCACTTCCGCCCTTTCCGCCAACAATCGTTCTCAGTATGATTGGCCTTTCCGCAATAGCTACAAGTCAAGTAGGAAGCCATCTTTTTGCTTTCTGGAGAAGTCTCCCCCTGTCCGGTTTGGCTTCCTTTGGTAGACCTTTCATTTCCCGCCCCTACTGTCCATGGCGGGTAGGACAAAAAGTTCACTTTCTGCATTTTAGAAGGTGCTATTGATTCACTAGGAGGTTCTTCAATCACACTACCAACTGCACCTCTTTTCCGAGTTTGGGAGGCTTTTACTTGTGCCTTTGCATTCTCGATTCGTTGAGCCTTCTCAAGGGCCTCCGTAAAGGTATTCCCTTGCGCCGCGGCTAACGCCTCTTGGATGTCCAAATTCAGTCCCTGTATAAACCGTCTTACTCTGCGCCGTTCAGTGGCTACCAGTTCAGAAGCAAACTTGGATAATCTTGTAAATTTTGTTTCATATTCGGCCACACTTAACGTTCCCTGGCGTAATCCAATTAACTCCTCCTCCCTCCTTTCTTGGACTAAAGGTGGAAGGTACTTCTCGGTAAATTCTCTAATGAAGTTCGCCCATGTCCAGATGGTCTGTTCTCTTTCCCACTTGTGCTCCTAAATTACGTTCCACCATGATCGGCCGGTCCCTCAAATTGACATACTGCAAAGTTTCACTTGCTCTGATCAGTGTTAGTTTAGCGGGCTTGTGAAGATAATTAACCATGGTTTCTATCCATTTGTTCAGCCACGTCCGGATCGGCCCTCCAAGGAATTTGGCGGAGCAAATTTTGGAACCTTTCAAGAGCCTTATCCTCGCCCATCTCAGGGTCTCGATTTTGGGTTACGGTTATTTTGG
>NC_040040.1:36771032-36882862 GCF_003713205.1 Coffea eugenioides
CATTCTCGATTCGTTGAGCCTACTCAAGGGCCTCCATAAAGGTATTCACTTGCGCCGCGGCTAACGCCTCTTGGATGTCCAAATTCAGTCCCTGTATAAACCGTCTTACTCTGCGCCGTTCAGTGGCTACCAGTTCAGAAGCAAACTTGGATAATCTTGTAAATTTTGTTTCATATTCGGCCACACTTAACGTTCCCTGGCGTAACCCAATAAACTCCTCCTCCCTCCTTTCTTGGACTAAAGGTGGAAGGTACTTCTCGTTAAATTCTCTTATGAAGTTTGCCCATATCCAGATGGTCTGTTCTCTTTCCCGCTTTGCTCTAATTACGTTCCACCATGATCGAGCCGGTCCCTCAAATTGAAATACTGCAAAGTTCACTTGCCTTTGCTCAGTGTAGTTTAGGGCTGTGAAGATATTAACCATGGTTTCTATCCATTGTTCAGCCACGTCCGGATCGGGCCCTCCAAGGAATTTTGGCGGAGCAAATTTTTGGAACCTTTCAAGAGCCTTATCCTCGCCCATCTCAGGGTTTCGATTTTGGTTTACGGGTATTTGGCCTTGTTGATCCACCAGTCTTGCCAAGATATCCGTCATCTGTTGCATTGCCATTGCCATTTGGTCTCCAGTCGCAGCTCTTGATCCCTGCCCTTGCTCGGCTGACGTTTCCCTTTCTCCTCTTGATTCCGGGGTCCGCTCAGTTCCCCGGCCTCGACCACGTCCACGACTACGTCTCCCGTCCATAGATATGTTTTTCCCTCTCTCTTTTCTTTTCTTTTCCCCAAAAGGTAATTTTAGTGAATAATCACAGTAAATTGTCTAAGCACCAATTCCAGCATACCCAATACACAAGTAAACATATACGCACATAACACGCCAGATCAAGGAGGCAGATAATCAAATACACAAATACATATCACACATACATATCCAGTTTGACAGATAATATATACACGAATTCACATGCTAACGTCATGTAGTAGCCATATATGGGTGCATCAAAAGAAAAGGGATACGTTGCCCCACACCATGTTAACCCCGTCTGGTCTCTCACGTCACTTTCTATCCCACTAGATGTCCATTGGACTCTTGAAATCATTCTAGCCAGACCAAGCCTGTTCATTTCCCAAAATGCGAATCTCGTCACTTTCTATCCCACTAGATGTCCATTGGACTCTTGAAATCATTCTAGCCAGACCAAGCCTGTTCATTTCCCAAAATACGAATCTCAAATACTGAGCATCGCCTCAACGCTAAAGTACTCGGGCACGAGAATTCGAAATAAGACAATTCACATCTCGAGCTGGCCAGTCCCAAGAGTAAACCATCTACAATCGAAATTCCTACCCGACATACCTATCTATGGTCCTCAAATACCATGAGAGAGATTTAAGGCCTATAACATTCACAATTCATAGCTTATGCTCAAATGAGCACTAAGTCCTTTATACTCATGCACCACTTAGTCCAGGCTCACTCGGCGCAGAGACCACGCGAAGCAGGCTCTGATACCAACTGTGACAGCCCCACCTCCCCCTAAGGCGAACCAAAGGGTTCGGCGGGCGGCCTGCCCAGCTCTCGCCGGGACTCAGTCGTTCACTCACACAAATCAGAAATAGAACCACAAGAAAGGGCAAAACGAGGATCCAAAACTTAAAACAAAGCTTATATACATTGCTATCTCAGAAAAAAGTACAACCGTCGAGAATACAAAAGTTCTCAAGTCACCATACAACCAGCCCGTGCCAAGCACTAGGGCGAGAACCAAAATAAAACCAAAACTAGACCCAGCCAGTCGGTACAGAGCTCTCGCCCTTGCTCGCCTTCCCCTGTTAAGGAAAACAAAACTAAAGGGATGAGCTAAAAGCTCAGTGAGGTTCCGAACATAGAATCAAGTCATAAATCAAACGATAAGTCAAGAAACAGTTACAACATTTACAATAAACCATACATGAAAAGGATACGTTCGTTCGTTCATTCGTTCGTTCGTTCGTTCTCCTGTCATTCCCCTTTCCTTCATTCATTTGAAAATGCATTTTTCGTTCATACATAAAACTCTCGTTCGTTCGTTCGTTCGTTCATTTCATTCACCCTTTCCTGGACATTGGCCAGGCTCCACCAACCTCCACCAACCTATAAGGTAATACTCGAGTATACCAAACGTTCACCCAGGTCACCATATCGCCCGACCGAGTCCGCTTCTGGCTCGAGTCGATCGGTAACAAGGGGCAGTGGCCAGTTCAGCCAAAAGGCTTACATTCATGCACAAGTAACATTTCAATCGTTCAATCATTGAAAAGTTCACAATCATTTAGGCTGAGTGCGATAAAATACACACTCGCCTAGAAAACTCGTTTTGAAAATCATCAAAAGCACTTAACATGTTATCAAACACTAACACAAGCCATGAAGTCAAGAAAATACGAAAAACAAGGAACACTCACCGAATTATGCTAAATAACGTCCAAAATGTCCTATCGGATCTTACCCTCGGTCACCGAGAAAACCTATGATTCAACGCGAAAGAATATTACAATTCATCTAGCAGAACAAGTAAGTGGAATCAAGGAACTCGACTAGTTACGAGTACAACGGATAAAGGTGACTTTAAAGTGAGAAACAACCATTTGGATCTGTGGACGGAAATAACTAGGGTGTCATAAACCAAACACAAAGGGTTATAACAGTTCCAATGGAAAACACTTGAATCAAAGTCAAGTCGGAATCCAACTAGATAGGCTCAGAAATATTATTTTTCAGAATCGTGTGTGTGGTTCAAAATCGATATACATTCAAGTAGGTATTATGGCCTA
Organism: Coffea eugenioides; assembly: GCF_003713205.1. Lineage (NCBI taxonomy): Eukaryota > Viridiplantae > Streptophyta > Magnoliopsida > Gentianales > Rubiaceae > Coffea > Coffea eugenioides. The sequence goes on from NC_040040.1 coordinate 36,773,844, forward strand.
CATGTCTTGACTGAGAAAACCTTAGGTCATACCTCGATATTTTGGTATGAAGTAGTAAATAAACATTTGAAGGTTCAAATGGAAAAGGTATCATGTTTTAAGATGGAAAACGGGCATAGTATTTGCCAAACGAAAATATACAAGTTGAAATAGAAACTTAGCCCTCGAGCGAAAATTTGGGCAGCACGCCCTTTGTATTTTCCTATTTCCAGCCATTTATGGCTTCATTATTTTTCTCATCCAGTCCCAAAGTCACACACAAAATAAGTTCATTCAATAGCCGTTCCGTAAGCTCCAAGTAGTACAAGTACAATTCAAGCTAGGGAAAAGTCCGGAAATGAAAGTCAAGCCCTAAAATATTCAAATAAGCACAATAAGACTCGATTACAAGTCATAAACCAATTCCACATACTACCAAAATAGGGCTCCATAAGCATACATAAGCATTAGAGGAAACCAGAAAAATCCGGAAATGGAGTTAAGTGTTAACCCAAAAAAAATAGTTTTTGACATCATTTTGCAGTTTTGGTACCAATGGCACTACGATTATCGGATGGAGGTGAAAGATACACCGTTTCGAAGCTAAGAGATAGGGCTACAATATTGCAGAAGGTCACTCAGCCCAGTTTCGAGTGTAACCAGGTCAAAAATGCAATCTACTACACCAGAACCACAAAAACAGATTCACAAATTGCATTCTGGTGTAAACATCATAAATCAGGCTACCTAAGCCCAAATTCAGTAATTCCAAAGCCATCTGAAAGCTAAGAAACAGGGATACAATTCATCAGAAGACTTCAACAACTAATTCTGAAGCATTCCCAACCAAAATAACCCATTACAGAAGCAATTCTCAAATTCGGGTAAAAACAGGGCAGCAAGGGTAATTCCATCTCTTCTCAAGTTACGTTGCTCCGATTGACCTGAAATTTTTCAAGCGTCTCTAAAATATCATTCCATATAACTTTCATGTTTTAACCCAAGGCGAATTCAGCCTCTAACTAGGTGCAACAGTGCCGGGCAGAATGGTGAAAATTGGAACCCTAACTTCTTAAATTTCCGTACAATGCGGAAATTTTCCGCAATTAACCACAATTTACATCCTCTAGCTTCATTTTAGATCATATACAATCATCATCCATGGCCACAACATATGAATCATATTAAAACAGAAAAATCATGAATAATTATGAAAATTCACCAATCTTCACCAAAAGTCACAAAACCTTGCACAAATCCAACTCTATGACTAACACAAGTCACTAATTAAACATTATTAAGAACAAAGAAAGGATTGCTAGACATGATACCTTGAAATCTCAAGAAAGGTGATGGCTTAGTCCTTTCCCTTCTCCAATCACTCCACCACTACCTTCAATCTTCCTAAACAAGTGACTTTTGTGGAGGAATTTGAAATTTTAACGGTTGATTCACAAGATTGAGCAAGAAATGGAGTTGGAGTTGAAGGCTTTCTTCTTGTTTTTCCTCCTCAAGAATTCGGCCAAGATGCTAGAAGAATGAAGATGTTTTTGGTCAATTTTGATTTATTGGTAAAGTTGGTCCAAAGGTCAAAGTCTAACCAAATCACAAAGTGACACTTGTCACTCTCATTAATGCTTGGCTATCCTTTTGTCTCTCCACTCTCATCCATATAACAACCTTTAATTATCTCTTAGCACTTGGTAAAATAAATTCGGTGTCCAAAACTTAACCTAATTGGCCGAATTTTTTCCCAACATTTCGCACTAGCGGGTCCCACATTCGATATACACTCTTAATTTCACATGAACTAACTTATACTAGAAAAATGATTTAAAAACTATATTTTGCTCATAAAAATTATCTGGGAAATTTTCTAATAAAGAAAAGGTATCAAAGTGTGAAATTAAATAAAATAAAGCCTAGAAATTCGGTAAATTTTCGGGTCCTCACACCCTCTCCCCCTTAAAAAAAATTTCGCCCTCGAAATTTTACCTTCATTTGCCTCAGACGAGTCCGGAACTGTTTGGTTGCCTAACGCGTACACTTTTGCTGGCCCACTAGTTCGGTTCCCTCTTTCATTTGCTTGTTTTGCTTTAGCTCCTTCCTGTTGCGGAATACTACCTCCGCGTGACTGTCTCCTCGGACAGTTGCTAACTTGGTGCTCACCACTCCCACAAATCAAGCACTTCCGCCCTCTCCGCCAACAATCGTTCTCAGTATGATTGGCCTTTCCGCAATAGCTACAAGTCAAGTAGGAAGCCATCTTTTGGCTTTCTGGAGAAGTCTCCCCCTGTCCGGTTTGGCTTCCTTTGGTAGACCTTTCATTTCCCGCCCCTACTGTCCATGGCGGGTAGGACAAAAAGTTCACTTTCTGCATTTTAGAAGGTGCTATTGATTCACTAGGAGGTTCTTCAATCACACTACCAACTGCACCTCTTTTCCGAGTTTGGGAGGCTTTTACTCGTGCCTTTGCATTCTCGATTCGTTGAGCCTTCTCAAGGGCCTCCGTAAAGGTATTCACTTGCGCCGCGGCTAACGCCTCTTGGATGTCCAAATTCAGTCCCTGTATAAACCGTCTTACTCTGCGCCGTTCAGTGGCTACCAGTTCAGAAGCAAACTTGGATAATCTTGTAAATTTTGTTTCATATTCGGCCACACTTAACGTTCCCTGGCGTAACCCAATAAACTCCTCCTCCCTCCTTTCTTGGACTAAAGGTGGAAGGTACTTCTCGTTAAATTCTCTTATGAAGTTTGCCCATAACCAGATGGTCTGTTCTCTTTCCCACTTTGCTCTAATTACGTTCCACCATGATCGGGCCGGTCCCTCAAATTGAAATACTGCAAAGTTCACTTGCCTTTGCTCAGTGTAGTTTAGGGCTGTGAAGATATTAACCATGGTTTCTATCCATTGTTCAGCCACGTCCGGATCGGGCCCTCCAAGGAATTTTGGCGGAGCAAATTTTTGGAACCTTTCAAGAGCCTTATCCTCGCCCATCTCAGGGTTTCGATTTTGGTTTACGGGTATTTGGCCTTGTTGATCCACCAGTCTTGCCAAGATATCCTTCATCTGTTGCATTGCCGTTGCCATTTGGTCTCCAGTCGCAGCTCTTGATCCCTGCCCTTGCTCGGCTGACGTTTCCCTTTCTCCTCTTGATTCCGGGGTCCGCTCAGTTCCCCGGCCTCGACCACGCCCACGACTACGTCTCCCGTCCATAGATATGTTTTTCCCTCTCTCTTTTCTTTTCTTTTCCCCAAAAGGTAATTTTAGTGAATAATCACAGTAAATTGTCTAAGCACCAATTCCAGCATACCAAATACACAAGTAAACATATACGCACATAACACGCCAGATCAAGGAGGCAGATAATCAAATACACAAATACATATCACACATACATATCCAGTTTGACAGATAATATATACACGAATTCACATGCAAACGTCATGTAGTAGCCATATATGGGTGCATCAAAAGAAAAGGGATACGCTGCCCCACACCATGTTAACCCCGTCCGGTCTCTCACGTCACTTTCTATCCCACTAGATGTCCATTGGACTCTTGAAATCATTCTAGCCAGACCAAGCCTGTTCATTTCCCAAAATGCGAATCTCAAATACTGAGCATCGCCTCAACGCTAAAGTACTCGGGCACGAGAATTCGAAATAAGACAATTCACATCTCGAGCTGGCCAGTCCCAAGAGTAAACCATCTACAATCGAAATTCCTACCCGACATACCTATCTATGGTCCTCAAATACCATGAGAGAGATTTAAGGCCTATAACATTCACAATTCATAGCTTATGCTCAAATGAGCACTAAGTCCTTTATACTCATGCACCACTTAGTCCAGGCTCACTCGGCGCAGAGACCACGCGAAGCAGGCTCTGATACCAACTGTGACAGCCCCACCTCCCCCTAAGGCGAACCAAAGGGTTCGGCGGGCGGCCTGCCCAGCTCTCGCCGGGACTCAGTCGTTCACTCACACAAATCAGAAATAGAACCACAAGAAAGGGCAAAACGAGGATCCAAAACTTAAAACAAAGCTTATATACATTGCTATCTCAGAAAAAAGTACAACCGTCGAGAATACAAAAGTTCTCAAGTCACCATACAACCAGCCCGTGCCAAGCACTAGGGCGAGAACCAAAATAAAACCAAAACTAGACCCAGCCAGTCGGTACAGAGCTCTCGCCCTTGCTCGCCTTCCCCTGTTAAGGAAAACAAAACTAAAGGGATGAGCTAAAAGCTCAGTGAGGTTCCGAACATAGAATCAAGTCATAAATCAAACGATAAGTCAAGAAACAGTTACAACATTTACAATAAACCATACATGAAAAGGATACGTCGTTCGTTCATTCGTTCGTTCTCCTGTCATTCCCCTTTCCTTCATTCATTTGAAAATGCATTTTTCGTTCATACATAAAACTCTCGTTCGTTCGTTCGTTCGTTCATTTCATTCACCCTTTCCTGGACATTGGCCAGGCTCCACCAACCTCCACCAACCTATAAGGTAATACTCGAGTATACCAAACGTTCACCCAGGTCACCATATCGCCCGACCGAGTCCGCTTCTGGCTCGAGTCGATCGGTAACAAGGGGCAGTGGCCAGTTCAGCCAAAAGGCTTACATTCATGCACAAGTAACATTTCAATCTTTCAATCATTGAAAAGTTCACAATCATTTAGGCTGAGTGCGATAAAGTACACACTCGCCTAGAAAACTCGTTTTGGAAATCATCAAAAGCACTTAACACGTTATCAAACACTAATACAAGCCATGAAGTCAAGAAAATACAACAAACAAGGAACACTCACCGAATTATGCTAAATAACGTCCAAAATGTCCTATCGGATCTTACCCTCGGTCACCGAGAAAACCTATGATTCAACGAGAAAGAATATTACAATTCATCTAGCAAAACAAGTAAGTGGAATCAAGGAACTCGACTAGTTACGAGTACAACGGATAAAGGTGACTTTAAAGTGAAAAACAACCATTTGGATCTGTGGACGGAAATAACTAGGGTGTCATAAACCAAACTCAAAGGGTTATAACAGTTCCAATGGAAAACACTTGAATCAAAGTCAAGTCGGAATCCAACTAGATAGGCTCAGAAATATTATTTTTCAGAATCGTGTGTGTGGTTCAAAATCGATATACATTCAAGTAGGTATTATGGCCTACATGTCTTGACTGAGAAAACCTTAGGTCATACCTCGATATTTTGGTATGAAGTAGTAAATAAACATTTGAAGGTTCAAATGGAAAAGGTATCATGTTTTAAGATGGAAAACGGGCATAGTATTTGCCAAACGAAAATATACAAGTTGAAATAGAAACTTAGCCCTCGAGCGAAAATTTGGGCAGCACGCCCTTTGTATTTTCCTATTTCCAGCCATTTATGGCTTCATTATTTTTCTCATCCAGTCCCAAAGTCACACACAAAATAAGTTCATTCAATAGCCGTTCCGTAAGCTCCAAGTAGTACAAGTACAATTCAAGCTAGGGAAAAGTCCGGAAATGAAAGTCAAGCCCTAAAATATTCAAATAAGCACAATAAGACTCGATTACAAGTCATAAACCAATTCCACATACTACCAAAATAGGGCTCCATAAGCATACATAAGCATTAGAGGAAACCAGAAAAATCCGGAAATGGAGTTAAGTGTTAACCCAAAAAAAATAGTTTTTGACATCATTTTGCAGTTTTGGTACCAATGGCACTACGATTATCGGATGGAGCTGAAAGATACACCGTTTCGAAGCTAAGAGATAGGGCTACAATATTACAGAAGGTCACTCAGCCCAGTTTCGAGTGTAACCATGTAAAAAATGCAATCTACTACACCAGAACTGCAAAAATAGATTCACAAATTGCATTCTGGTGTAAACATCATAAATCAGGCTACCTAAGCCCAAATCCAGTAATTCTAAAGCCATCCGAAAGATAAGAAATAGGGATAAAATTCATCAGAAGACCTCAACAACTAATTCCGAAGCATTCCCAACCAAAATAACCCATTACAGAAGCAATTCTCAAATTCGGGTAAAACCAGGGCAGCAAGGGTAATTCCATCTTTTCTCAAGTTACGTTGCTCCGATTGACCTGAAATTTTGCAGGCATCTCTAAAATATCATTCCCTACAACTTTCATGTTTTAACCCAAGGCGAATTCGGCCTCTAACTAGGTGAAACAGTGCCGGGCAGAATGGTGAAAATTGGAACCCTAACTTCTTAAATTTCCGTTCAATGCGGAAATTTTTCGCAATTAACCACAATTTACATCCTCTAGCTTCATTTTAGATCATATACAGTCATCATCCATGGCCACAACATATGAATCATATTAAAACAGAAAAATCATGAATAATTATGAAAATTCACCAATCTTCACCAAAAGTCACAAAACCTTGCACAAATCCAACTCTATGACTAACACAAGTCACTAATTAAACATTATTAAGAACAAAGAAAGGATTGCTAGACATGATACCTTGAAATCTCAAGAAAGGTGATGGCTTAGTTGTGACAGCCCCACCTCCCCCTAAGGCGAACCAGAGGGTTCGGCGGGCCGCCTGCCCAGCTCTCGCCGGGACTCAGTCGTTCACTACATTCCTCAAATGAATTACAAGAATAAACCTCAAATATACATCAAATGGTCCACAAATATACATCCAAGTCTCCAATAATTACATGTCACAATTGCAGCGGAAACTAATCCCAACTATACATAAAATGATTCCAAATCAAAACTGTACAAAACATAGGCCATCCAATCACGTGCACAAGTACTATAAGTCCTTCCTTCGCCTTGAGCCCTGTGGAGGGGAATAAAATATTTTTGGGGTGAGCTGGAAGCTCAGCGAGTAACCAGCAAAATCATTAAGCAAATATATTTCACAATGTTGCATTTCGATGATTTCGATGATGTCATGATTCAGAGATCAAATGTCCGTTTAGTGCTCTCGTGAGCCAGTGAAATCATTGCACTAGAACACCCAACGCTCAAATAGATCATAACACACGAACAGAGAGAGGAAGCCCCTTTTTGAGCTCCAGATAACCATGAACATGAACCACAAACAGAGTGGAGACGTTGGTGTCCAGCACAAGACTTTCCCAGAACTCATTGAAGCCAAAATCATATCATGAATTCACATGCAAGCACGCATGAGATGCAATCGAATTAATAATGCAAGAAACATTTCACAAGTACTTTGGAAATAGTTTAGGGTCACTCACCTCCACGGCTCACAATCCTCGTCCAATATAGCCAATTCCATCATTCAAGTCCAAGCCTTTCACATGAAACTTAAGGTAACCAACGCTATTAAAAATCGGACAGCATTTCCCCATAAATTCATCCTTTCCATCCTACAATCAAACACAATCACATAGCAATTAACCACAATTGCTCAAAACCAGAAAATAGTTTTGACGTCCTTTTGCGGTAATGGTGCCAAAAGCACTACGATGGTCGGATGAAGGTGCAAGACCCACCGTTTCGAAGCTAAAAACCAGGGCTACAACAATGTAGAAGGCCACTCAATCCAGTTCCTAACACAACTAGGTCAAATATGCAAAATACTATACCAGAATTCCCAAAACAGGTTTGCAAATCACACAAAACTGTAATTACTATAACTCAGTCTATACAAGTCCAAATACCGAAATTCCAAAGGCATATGATAGCTAAGACATCCAGTAACATTTCATCAGAAGACACCAACTTCAAAATCCAAACCAAATCCAGTCAAAATAGGCAATTACTATCGCAGTTCCGCACATTCTGTTCACCAAAAACAGCAACAGTAAAAACGGCATAACTCACTCTACACTAGTCCAATTGCCCTGAAATTTTGCAGGCACTTCTTACTCACCAATACCTACAACTTTCATGTTTTGAGCAAAGTCCAATTCGACCTCTAGCTATGACCTAAAATTTCGGACAGAATAGGGGATTTAAGAACCCTAACTTTTCAATTTTCACACCAAATCCAAAATTGATTGCATTTAACCACAATTCACACTCACTAGAGTCATTTCCAACCATTACAATCCATCATACAAGCACCCAACATCAAGATCATATTAAACCAGAAAAATCATCAATAAAATGAAAAACTTCACCAAATCACTTCAAACCAAGAAATAAATCATATATTCCAACACTCAAGCCACTTCTAAGCATAAGATAACCATCATTAGGTGTAGTAGAGGTTCAAGCATCACTTACCCAGTAATCAAGAGAGATAGGGAGTGTGGACACCTTAGCTCTCAAAAAAAAACTTCACTAAGCACTCAAGAGCACCAAAGGAAGGAATTTTATGGAGTAGATTCTAGTTTAAGCACTTGAGTTGGGAGATTTGAGCTTGTTGGAAGCTTAAACTTGGAAGAGTTTTTCTTTCTCTCTTGCTCTCCAAGTTTCAGCCATGAGAAGGAAGAAATGGTTTGATTTTTTGTCAAATTTTGGTTTTAGTAAAGTTAAGGTAAGATGGTCAAAAGTCCAATAGTGAATAGGATGGTGACACTTGTCACCTTTTGATTTAAAACTTATCTTTTTGTCTCTCCAATACAAATATCTTAACACTTTGTAAAATAATATCACTTAATACAAAATTTCAACAAGTTGTCAAAAATATAATGCATTTACCGCACTAGCGGGTCCCACGTCCAAAATACGCTCGTAATTTCTCAAAAACTAACCGATACTAGAAAAATCATTTTAAAACTATCTTTGCTCATAAACTTTATCTGGGGAATTTTTCTAATAAAGAAAATGTAAAAAAAACGGGCGATTAAAAAAAAATAAACCCTAGAAAATTAGAAAATTTTCGGGTTCTCACACTCATACTTTTCGGGGCGTCACATTAGTCCTTTCCTTCTCCAATCACTCCACCACTACCTTCAATCTTCCTAAACAAGTGACTTTTGTGGAGGAATTTGAAATTTTAACGGTTGATTCACAAGATTGAGCAAGAAATGGAGTTGGAGTTGAAGGCTTTCTTCTTGTTTTTCCTCCTCAAGAATTCGGCCAAGATGCTAGAAGAATGAAGATGTTTTTGGTCAATTTTGATTTATTGGTAAAGTTGGTCCAAAGGTCAAAGTCTAACCAAATCACAAAGTGACACTTGTCACTCTCATTAATGCTTGGCTATCCTTTTGTCTCTCCACTCTCATCCATATAACAACCTTTAATTATCTCTTAGCACTTGGTAAAATAAATTCGGTGTCCAAAACTTAACCTAATTGGCCGAATTTTTTCCGAACATTTCGCACTAGCGGGTCCCACATTCGATATACACTCTTAATTTCACATGAACTAACTTATACTAGAAAAATGATTTAAAAACTATATTTTGCTCATAAAAATTATCTGGGGAATTTTCTAATAAAGAAAAGGTATCAAAGTGTGAAATTAAATAAAATAAAGCCTAGAAATTCGGTAAATTTTCGGGTCCTCACACCCTCTCCCCCTTAAAAAAAATTTCGCCCTCGAAATTTTACCTTCATTTGCCTCAGACGAGTCCGGAACTGTTTGGTTGCCTAACGCATACACTTTTGCTGGCCCACTAGTTCGGTTCCCTCTTTCATTTGCTTGTTTTGCTTTAGCTCCTTCCAGTTGCGGAATACTACCTCCGCGTGACTGTCCCCTCGGACAGTTGCTAACTTGGTGCTCACCACTCCCACAAATCAAGCACTTCCGCCCTTTCCGCCAACAATCGTTCTCAGTATGATTGGCCTTTCCGCAATAGCCACAAGTCAAGTAGGAAGCCATCTTTTGGCTTTCTGGAGAAGTCTCCCCCTGTCCGGTTTGGCTTCCTTTGGTAGACCTTTCATTTCCCGCCCCTACTGTCCATGGCGGGTAGGACAAAAAGTTCACTTTCTGCATTTTAGAAGGTGCTATTGATTCACTAGGAGGTTCTTCAATCACACTACCAACTGCACCTCTTTTCCGAGTTTGGGAGGCTTTTACTTGTGCCTTTGCATTCTCGATTCGTTGAGCCTTCTCAAGGGCCTCCGTAAAGGTATTCACTTGCGCCGCGGCTAACGCCTCTTGGATGTCCAAATTCAGTCCCTTTATAAACCGTCTTACTCTGCGCCGTTCAGTGGCTACCAGTTCGAAGCAAACTTGGATAATCTTGTAAATTTTGTTTCATATTCGGCCACACTTAACGTTCCCTGGCGTAACCCAATAAACTCCTCCTCCCTCCTTTCTTGGACTAAAGGTGGAAGGTACTTCTCGTTAAATTCTCTTATGAAGTTTGCCCATATCCAGATGGTCTGTTCTCTTTCCCACTTTGCTCTAATTACGTTCCACCATGATCGGGCCGGTCCCTCAAATTGAAATACTGCAAAGTTCACTTGCCTTTGCTCAATGTAGTTTAGGGCTGTGAAGATATTAACCATGGTTTCTATCCATTGTTCAGCCACGTCCGGATCGGACCCTTCAAGGAATTTTGGCGGAGCAAATTTTTGGAACCTTTCAAGAGCCTTATCCTCGTCCATCTCAGGGTTTCGATTTTGGTTTACGGGTATTTGGCCTTGTTGATCCACCAGTCTTGCCAAGATATCCGTCATCTGTTGCATTGCCGTTGCCATTTGGTCTCCAGTCGCAGCTCTTGATCCCTGCCCTTGCTCGGCTGACGTTTCCCTTTCTCCTCTTGATTCCGGGGTCCGCTCAGTTCCCCGGCCTCGACCACGTCCACGACTACGTCTCCCGTCCATAGATATGTTTTTCCCTCTCTCTTTTCTTTTCTTTTCCCCAAAAAGTAATTTTAGTGAATAATCACAGTAAATTGTCTAAGCACCAATTCCAGCATACCAAATACACAAGTAAACATATACGCACATAACACGCCAGATCAAGGAGGCAGATAATCAAATACACAAATACATATCACACATACATATCCAGTTTGACAGATAATATATACACGAATTCACATGCTAACGTCATGTAGTAGCCATATATGGGTGCATCAAAAGAAAAGGGATACGTTGCCCCACACCATGTTAACCCCGTCCGGTCTCTCACGTCACTTTTTATCCCACTAGATGTCCATTGGACTCTTGAAATCATTCTAGCCAGACCAAGCCTGTTCATTTCCCAAAATGCGAATCTCAAATACTGAGCATCGCCTCAACGCTAAAGTACTCGAGCACGAGAATTCGAAATAAGACAATTCACATCTCGAGCTGGCCAGTCCCAAGAGTAAACCATCTACAATCGAAATTCCTACCCGACATACCTATCTATGGTCCTCAAATACCATGAGAGAGATTTAAGGCCTATAACATTCACAATTCATAGCTTATGCTCAAATGAGCACTAAGTCCTTTATACTCATGCACCACTTAGTCCAGGCTCACTCGGCGCAGAGACCACGCGAAGCAGGCTCTGATACCAACTGTGACAGCCCCACCTCCCCCTAAGGCGAACCAAAGGGTTCGGCGGGCGGCCTGCCCAGCTCTCGCCGGGACTCAGTCGTTCACTCACACAAATCAGAAATAGAACCACAAGAAAGGGCAAAACGAGGATCCAAAACTTAAAACAAAGCTTATATACATTGCTATCTCAGAAAAAAGTACAACCGTCGAGAATACAAAAGTTCTCAAGTCACCATACAACCAGCCCGTGCCAAGCACTAGGGCGAGAACCAAAATAAAACCAAAACTAGACCCAGCCAGTCGGTACAGAGCTCTCGCCCTTGCTCGCCTTCCCCTGTTAAGGAAAACAAAACTAAAGGGATGAGCTAAAAGCTCAGTGAGGTTCCGAACATAGAATCAAGTCATAAATCAAACGATAAGTCAAGAAACAGTTACAACATTTACAATAAACCATACATGAAAAGGATACGTTCATTCGTTCGTTCGTTCTCCTGTCATTCCCCTTTCCTTCATTCATTTGAAAATGCATTTTTCGTTCATACATAAAACTCTCGTTCGTTCGTTCGTTCGTTCGTTTCATTCACCCTTTCCTGGACATTGGCCAGGCTCCACCAACCTCCACCAACCTATAAGGTAATACTCGAGTATACCAAACGTTCACCCATGTCACCATATCGCCCGACCGAGTCCGCTTCTGGCTCGAGTCGATCGGTAACAAGGGGCAGTGGCCAGTTCAGCCAAAAGGCTTACATTCATGCACAAGTAACATTTCAATCTTTCAATCATTGAAAAGTTCACAATCATTTAGGCTGAGTGCGATAAAGTACACACTCGCCTAGAAAACTCGTTTTGGAAATCATCAAAAGCACTTAACACGTTATCAAACACTAATACAAGCCATGAAGTCAAGAAAATACAACAAACAAGGAACACTCACCGAATTATGCTAAATAACGTCCAAAATGTCCTATCGGATCTTACCCTCGGTCACCGAGAAAACCTATGATTCAACGAGAAAGAATATTACAATTCATCTAGCAAAACAAGTAAGTGGAATCAAGGAACTCGACTAGTTACGAGTACAACGGATAAAGGTGACTTTAAAGTGAAAAACAACCATTTGGATCTGTGGACGGAAATAACTAGGGTGTCATAAACCAAACTCAAAGGGTTATAACAGTTCCAATGGAAAACACTTGAATCAAAGTCGAGTCGGAATCCAACTAGATAGGCTCAGAAATATTATTTTTCAGAATCGTGTGTGTGGTTCAAAATCGATATACATTCAAGTAGGTATTATGGCCTACATGTTTTGACTGAGAAAACCTTAGGTCATACCTCGATATTTTGGTATGAAGTAGTAAATAAACATTTGAAGGTTCAAATGGAAAAGGTATCATGTTTTAAGATGGAAAACGGGCATAGTATTTGCCAAACGAAAATATACAAGTTGAAATAGAAACTTAGCCCTCGAGCGAAAATTTGGGCAGCACGCCCTTTGTATTTTCCTATTTCCAGCCATTTATGGCTTCATTATTTTTCTCATCCAGTCCCAAAGTCACACACAAAATAAGTTCATTCAATAGCCGTTCCGTAAGCTCCAAGTAGTACAAGTACAATTCAAGCTAGGGAAAAGTCCGGAAATGAAAGTCAAGCCCTAAAATATTCAAATAAGCACAATAAGACTCGATTACAAGTCATAAACCAATTCCACATACTACCAAAATAGGGCTCCATAAGCATACATAAGCATTAGAGGAAACCAGAAAAATCCGGAAATGGAGTTAAGTGTTAACCCAAAAAAAATAGTTTTTGACATCATTTTGCGGTTTTGGTACCAATGGCACTACGATTATCGGATAGAGGTGAAAGATACACCGTTTCGAAGTTAAGAGATAGGGCTACAATATTATAGAAGGTCACTCAGCCCAGTTTCGAGTGTAACCAGGTCAAAAATGCAATCTACTACACCAGAACCGCAAAAACAGATTCACAAATCGCATTCTGGTGCAAACATCATAAATCAGGCTACCTAAGCCCAAATCTAGTAATTCCAAAGCCATCCGAAAGCTAAGGAACAGGGCTACAATTCATCAGAAGACCTCAACAACTAATGCCGAAGCATTCCCAACCAAACTAACCCATTACAGAAGCAATTCTCAAATTCGGGTAAAACCAGGGCAGCAAGGGTAATTCCATCTTTTCTCAAGTTACGTTGCTCCGATTGACCTGAAATTTTGTAGGCATCTCTAGAATATCATTCCCTACAACTTTCATGTTTTAACCCAAGGAGAATTGGGCCTCTAACTAGGTGAAACAGTGCCGGGCAGAATGGTGAAAATTGGAACCCTAACTTCTTAAATTTCCGTTCAATGCGGAAATTTTCCGCAATTAACCACAATTTACATCCTCCAGCTTCATTTTAGATCATATACAGTCATCATCCATGGCCACAACATATGAATCATATTAAAACAGAAAAATCATGAATAATTATGAAAATTCACCAATCTTCACCAAAAGTCACAAAACCTTGCACAAATCCAACTCTATGACTAACACAAGTCACTAATTAAACATTATTAAGAACAAAGAAAGGATTGCTAGACATGATACCTTGAAATCTCAAGAAAGGTGATGGCTTAGTCCTTTCCCTTCTCCAATCACTCCACCACTACCTTCAATCTTCCTAAACAAGTGACTTTTGTGGAGGAATTTGAAATTTTAACGGTTGATTCACAATATTGAGCAAGAAATGGAGTTGGAGTTGAAGGCTTTCTTCTTGTTTTTCCTCCTCAAGAATTCGGCCAAGATGCTAGAAGAATTAAGATGTTTTTGGTCAATTTTGATTTATTGGTAAAGTTGGTCCAAAGGTCAAAGTCTAACCAAATCACAAAGTGACACTTGTCACTCTCATTAATGCTTGGCTATCCTTTTGTCTCTCCACTCTCATCCATATAACAACCTTTAATTATCTCTTAGCACTTGGTAAAATAAATCCGGTATCCAAAACTTAACCTAATTGGCCGAATTTTTTCCGAACATTTCGCACTAGCGGGTCCCACATTCGATATACACTCTTAATTTCACATGAACTAACTTATACTAGAAAAATGATTTAAAAACTATATTTTGCTCATAAAAATTATCTGGGGAATTTTCTAATAAAGAAAAGGTATCAAAGTGTGAAATTAAATAAAATAAAGTCTAGAAATTCGGTAAATTTTCGGGTCCTCACACCCTCTCCCCCTTAAAAAAAATTTCGCCCTCGAAATTTTACCTTCATTTGCCTCAGACGAGTCCGGAACTGTTTGGTTGCCTAACGCATACACTTTTGCTGGCCCACTAGTTCGGTTCCCTCTTTCATTTGCTTGTTTTGCTTTAGCTCCTTCCAGTTGCGGAATACTACCTCCGCGTGACTGTCCCCTCGGACAGTTGCTAACTTGGTGCTCACCACTCCCACAAATCAAGCACTTCCGCCCTTTCCGCCAACAATCGTTCTCAGTATGATTGGCCTTTCCGCAATAGCCACAAGTCAAGTAGGAAGCCATCTTTTGGCTTTCTGGAGAAGTCTCCCCCTGTCCGGTTTGGCTTCCTTTGGTAGACCTTTCATTTCCCGCCCCTACTGTCCATGGCGGGTAGGACAAAAAGTTCACTTTCTGCATTTTAGAAGGTGCTATTGATTCACTAGGAGGTTCTTCAATCACACTACCAACTGCACCTCTTTTCCGAGTTTGGGAGGCTTTTACTTGTGCCTTTGCATTCTCGATTCGTTGAGCCTTCTCAAGGGCCTCCGTAAAGGTATTCACTTGCGCCGCGGCTAACGCCTCTTGGATGTCCAAATTCAGTCCCTGTATAAACCGTCTTACTCTGCGCCGTTCAGTGGCTACCAGTTCAGAAGCAAACTTGGATAATCTTGTAAATTTTGTTTCATATTCGGCCACACTTAACGTTCCCTGGCGTAACCCAATAAACTCCTCCTCCCTCCTTTCTTGGACTAAAGGTGGAAGGTACTTCTCGTTAAATTCTCTTATGAAGTTTGCCCATATCCAGATGGTCTGTTCTCTTTCCCACTTTGCTCTAATTACGTTCCACCATGATCGGGCCGGTCCCTCAAATTGAAATACTGCAAAGTTCACTTGCCTTTGCTCAATGTAGTTTAGGGCTGTGAAGATATTAACCATGGTTTCTATCCATTGTTCAGCCACGTCCGGATCGGACCCTTCAAGGAATTTTGGCGGAGCAAATTTTTGGAACCTTTCAAGAGCCTTATCCTCGCCCATCTCAGGGTTTCGATTTTGGTTTACGGGTATTTGGCCTTGTTGATCCACCAGTCTTGCCAAGATATCCGTCATCTGTTGCATTGCCGTTGCCATTTGGTCTCCAGTCGCAGCTCTTGATCCCTGCCCTTGCTCGGCTGACGTTTCCCTTTCTCCTCTTGATTCCGGGGTCCGCTCAGTTCCCCGGCCTCGACCACGTCCACGACTACGTCTCCCGTCCATAGATATGTTTTTCCCTCTCTCTTTTCTTTTCTTTTCCCCAAAAGGTAATTTTAGTGAATAATCACAGTAAATTGTCTAAGCACCAATTCCAGCATACCAAATACACAAGTAAACATATACGCACATAACACGCCAGATCAAGGAGGCAGATAATCAAATACACAAATACATATCACACATACATATCCAGTTTGACAGATAATATATACACGAATTCACATGCTAACGTCATGTAGTAGCCATATATGGGTGCATCAAAAGAAAAGGGATACGTTGCCCCACACCATGTTAACCCCGTCCGGTCTCTCACGTCACTTTTTATCCCACTAGATGTCCATTGGACTCTTGAAATCATTCTAGCCAGACCAAGCCTGTTCATTTCCCAAAATGCGAATCTCAAATACTGAGCATCGCCTCAACGCTAAAGTACTCGGGCACGAGAATTCGAAATAAGACAATTCACATCTCGAGCTGGCCAGTCCCAAGAGTAAACCATCTACAATCGAAATTCCTACCCGACATACCTATCTATGGTCCTCAAATACCATGAGAGAGATTTAAGGCCTATAACATTCACAATTCATAGCTTATGCTCAAATGAGCACTAAGTCCTTTATACTCATGCACCACTTAGTCCAGGCTCACTCGGCGCAGAGACCACGCGAAGCAGGCTCTGATACCAACTGTGACAGCCCCACCTCCTCCTAAGGCGAACCAAAGGGTTCGGCGGGCGGCCTGCCCAGCTCTCGCCGGGACTCAGTCGTTCACTCACACAAATCAGAAATAGAACCACAAGAAAGGGCAAAACGAGGATCCAAAACTTAAAACAAAGCTTATATACATTGCTATCTCAGAAAAAAGTACAACCGTCGAGAATACAAAAGTTCTCAAGTCACCATACAACCAGCCCGTGCCAAGCACTAGGGCGAGAACCAAAATAAAACCAAAACTAGACCCAGCCAGTCGGTACAGAGCTCTCGCCCTTGCTCGCCTTCCCCTGTTAAGGAAAACAAAACTAAAGGGATGAGCTAAAAGCTCAGTGAGGTTCCGAACATAGAATCAAGTCATAAATCAAACGATAAGTCAAGAAACAGTTACAACATTTACAATAAACCATACATGAAAAGGATACGTTCGTTCGTTCGTTCATTCGTTCGTTCGTTCGTTCTCCTGTCATTCCCCTTTCCTTCATTCATTTGAAAATGCATTTTTCGTTCATACATAAAACTCTCGTTCGTTCGTTCGTTCGTTCGTTTCATTCACCCTTTCCTGGACATTGGCCAGGCTCCACCAACCTCCACCAACCTATAAGGTAATACTCGAGTATACCAAACGTTCACCCATGTCACCATATCGCCCGACCGAGTCCGCTTCTGGCTCGAGTCGATCGGTAACAAGGGGCAGTGGCCAGTTCAGCCAAAAGGCTTACATTCATGCACAAGTAACATTTCAATCTTTCAATCATTGAAAAGTTCACAATCATTTAGGCTGAGTGCGATAAAGTACACACTCGCCTAGAAAACTCGTTTTGGAAATCATCAAAAGCACTTAACACGTTATCAAACACTAATACAAGCCATGAAGTCAAGAAAATACAACAAACAAGGAACACTCACCGAATTATGCTAAATAACGTCCAAAATGTCCTATCGGATCTTACCCTCGGTCACCGAGAAAACCTATGATTCAACGAGAAAGAATATTACAATTCATCTAGCAAAACAAGTAAGTGGAATCAAGGAACTCGACTAGTTACGAGTACAACGGATAAAGGTGACTTTAAAGTGAAAAACAACCATTTGGATCTGTGGACGGAAATAACTAGGGTGTCATAAACCAAACTCAAAGGGTTATAACAGTTCCAATGGAAAACACTTGAATCAAAGTCGAGTCGGAATCCAACTAGATAGGCTCAGAAATATTATTTTTCAGAATCGTGTGTGTGGTTCAAAATCGATATACATTCAAGTAGGTATTATGGCCTACATGTTTTGACTGAGAAAACCTTAGGTCATACCTCGATATTTTGGTATGAAGTAGTAAATAAACATTTGAAGGTTCAAATGGAAAAGGTATCATGTTTTAAGATGGAAAACGGGCATAGTATTTGCCAAACGAAAATATACAAGTTGAAATAGAAACTTAGCCCTCGAGCGAAAATTTGGGCAGCACGCCCTTTGTATTTTCCTATTTCCAGCCATTTATGGCTTCATTATTTTTCTCATCCAGTCCCAAAGTCACACACAAAATAAGTTCATTCAATAGCCGTTCCGTAAGCTCCAAGTAGTACAAGTACAATTCAAGCTAGGGAAAAGTCCGGAAATGAAAGTCAAGCCCTAAAATATTCAAATAAGCACAATAAGACTCGATTACAAGTCATAAACCAATTCCACATACTACCAAAATAGGGCTCCATAAGCATACATAAGCATTAGAGGAAACCAGAAAAATCCGGAAATGGAGTTAAGTGTTAACCCAAAAAAAATAGTTTTTGACATCATTTTGCGGTTTTGGTACCAATGGCACTACGATTATCGGATAGAGGTGAAAGATACACCGTTTCGAAGTTAAGAGATAGGGCTACAATATTATAGAAGGTCACTCAGCCCAGTTTCGAGTGTAACCAGGTCAAAAATGCAATCTACTACACCAGAACCGCAAAAACAGATTCACAAATCGCATTCTGGTGCAAACATCATAAATCAGGCTACCTAAGCCCAAATCTAGTAATTCCAAAGCCATCCGAAAGCTAAGGAACAGGGCTACAATTCATCAGAAGACCTCAACAACTAATGCCGAAGCATTCCCAACCAAACTAACCCATTACAGAAGCAATTCTCAAATTCGGGTAAAACCAGGGCAGCAAGGGTAATTCCATCTTTTCTCAAGTTACGTTGCTCCGATTGACCTGAAATTTTGTAGGCATCTCTAGAATATCATTCCCTACAACTTTCATGTTTTAACCCAAGGAGAATTGGGCCTCTAACTAGGTGAAACAGTGCCGGGCAGAATGGTGAAAATTGGAACCCTAACTTCTTAAATTTCCGTTCAATGCGGAAATTTTCCGCAATTAACCACAATTTACATCCTCCAGCTTCATTTTAGATCATATACAGTCATCATCCATGGCCACAACATATGAATCATATTAAAACAGAAAAATCATGAATAATTATGAAAATTCACCAATCTTCACCAAAAGTCACAAAACCTTGCACAAATCCAACTCTATGACTAACACAAGTCACTAATTAAACATTATTAAGAACAAAGAAAGGATTGCTAGACATGATACCTTGAAATCTCAAGAAAGGTGATGGCTTAGTCCTTTCCCTTCTCCAATCACTCCACCACTACCTTCAATCTTCCTAAACAAGTGACTTTTGTGGAGGAATTTGAAATTTTAACGGTTGATTCACAATATTGAGCAAGAAATGGAGTTGGAGTTGAAGGCTTTCTTCTTGTTTTTCCTCCTCAAGAATTCGGCCAAGATGCTAGAAGAATGAAGATGTTTTTGGTCAATTTTGATTTATTGGTAAAGTTGGTCCAAAGGTCAAAGTCTAACCAAATCACAAAGTGACACTTGTCACTCTCATTAATGCTTGGCTATCCTTTTGTCTCTCCACTCTCATCCATATAACAACCTTTAATTATCTCTTAGCACTTGGTAAAATAAATTCGGTATCCAAAACTTAACCTAATTGGCCGAATTTTTTCCGAACATTTCGCACTAGCGGGTCCCACATTCGATATACACTCTTAATTTCACATGAACTAACTTATACTAGAAAAATGATTTAAAAACTATATTTTGCTCATAAAAATTATCTGGGGAATTTTCTAATAAAGAAAAGGTATCAAAGTGTGAAATTAAATAAAATAAAGCCTAGAAATTCGGTAAATTTTCGGGTCCTCACAGTTTGATTTTGATTGGATAGTGAAACAAATATCTTACCCATCTTAAGCCTTGCAAGCTATAAACTACAAACACAAGCTAAGACACAAAACACAAACCAAAAACTAAGAGAAAAGAGAGAGAGAGAGCCGAGAGGGAGAGAAGAAAAAAAAGAGAGAAAAGCTTTTGTTTCTTGCATTTTTTTTCCATTAATCTTGAGTTTGGATCTTGGAGGAACAACTTGGAGCTTGAGGTTTGGAAGATCAACCTAGGAAACTTGCAACTAGAAGGTAAAATCTCACTTGAACACTTGGTAAAGTTAAGGTTAATCTTTGATGGATTAAAATGATGTTTCATGGAGTTGTTTTAATGTATTGTTGCTTATGAGATGCTTGTGAAGGAATTTTATGATTTATTTGGGTGGATTGTGGAAGCATGAGATTCGGCCATCATGATGAATAAATAGTATTTCATGCTTAAATGCTAATTAGTAAGTTGTTCTTGTTGATTTAGCTTGCATACGGTGTGGTGGATGGTTGGTTTCATATGATGGGTTGGTTGTTGGCAAAATTTGGTTTGGACCATGAAACCCTAGTCTCCATTAGGTTAGTTTAGCTTGGCTAGAGTTTAGTTGGTTAGGGTTTGGTTAGTAGGTTGTTAGATTAAGTTCATTGGTGCAAATGAAGTGAGGTTAGGGACTATGGTTAGTGTTTGGTAATTTTATGGTGACTTAGAGGGAAAGTTTCGGCTCATTTGTAGGTCATTTAGAAGTTAGTATAAGTGTGTATATTTGGTATGTTATTGATTGGAAAACCTTGCATGAGAACCATAGAAACGGACCATGCGTTTGCGGCACGCGAAACCGTTCAAATATGGAAAACAGGGCAGTCCTGAATCTGAACTTTGGCCACATTTTTCTTTGTGCTACGTATTGATTCAGGGTCTGCCCAAAACATGAAAGTTGTAGCTTCTGAAGTCCTTGTAGTGCCTGAAAAATTTCAGCCCAATCTGATCAGTGTAGCCTGAGTTATGACCAAACACTAATGACTATGTGAAATGCTGGATTTGGTAACATTTGTGGTTTTTGCTTCTGACCGTGCTCAGTTCACATTGATAACGAAGGAACTGGGTATTGAGGTCTTCATAAGACTTTTAGATCTTTGTTTCAGCTTCAAAACAGTATAAAGTACGTACAAATCTGAGTTTCGTAGCTCTAGTTATACACAAAACAGGATCAAGTGTCAGAACTGCCTTCGAAGTTGGACAGTTCTGACAGGAACTTTGGACCCATTTTTCCCTATGCTCTGTACTGATTCAGCTTTTGGTTAAAACACAAAAGTTATATCCTTATAAATGAGCTTTCCAACACCTCTAGAATTTCTTGATTCCGATCTCTGAGTTATGAGTTATAGTCGTTCAAACAGGGCCTGCTCGGTAACCTGAATTGAAACGGCTGGGACTGTCTTGTGCATTTTTGTCTTAGTTCCATTGAGATCTGGCTTGAGGTATCTTCATGAGAGTTGTATCCCTTCTTCTTAGCTTCGCAACGGTACCTCATACACTTCGAACCGATAACCGTAACCTGAAATTTGATCAAAACAGTTCTAGGTGCCAAATTTGCCCGTTTCCGTTTGCCGGCCGTTTCCGTTTTCGTTTGCCGTTTCCGCGCGTGCATGTGCCCGTTTTGCCATTTTGCTTGATTTATGCACTTTAGTAGTGGTTTGTGTAATAATGTGGTACAATCTTCGATTTCAGACGGTGGTGAGCTAGATGGAACCAGTGGGGCCTACTAGCTATCATTCGCAACACGATTTTCGTGCTTTTGCTATCCTTGTTCTGTGTGTAAGTATTCAGGCCGTTTTGTGTATAACTTGCTTCTGTGTTTTGGTGTGGATAAGCGGGTACTTAGGCGAGGGTGTACTTGATCACACTCGACCTAAACCCTAATTTGCATCTGTGCTTCTTTATGAGATGTGTATATATGAATTATTTTGGTGTTGAACCCCTTGAGCTTGTAGTTCGGGGTGACTTTTGTGGGGCCCAATTTCAAGATCTAGACGGACTATTCGAGCCGGCCGGGGCTTGGTCGAAGCCAGTCCAACCTAGTCTTAAGGTCACCAAGTTTGTGGTTTTGTGAACCAAGTTTGTGAACCGAGCTTGTGAATCAAGTTCAATTTCGTTTCGTTTGCTCGAGCCATTTCGTGAGGTGACTGGCTAGTGAGGGTGATAAGGTGTTAGGTGGGAGTACAAGTGGAGTTCTACGGACCCTTATCGGTGGTCGACGGAGCGTCGACAGGAGGTCACACATGGCACATGACGTGGCTTTGGAGCCAACCTGTATCCTTAACTTGTGTTGTTGCTTTTATATTTTTGATTTGACATCTTTGTGACGTAATCGTTCGTCTTAATGTGAAATTTATATTTTTACCCCTGTTTACTTACTAAGCATATAACTTACCCCTTTCCCTTTGTTTTCCTTAACAGGGGCCGATGCGGCGAACTTTTGGCACTATCACTAATATCGTTAGACTTGGTTTGTAATAGCCGGACAACTAAGATGTTTCTTCTTGTTTTAGTGACCTGTATAAGGACCCCTCTTTGGGTCTACTTTATATTTTTGGTTATTAGCATAGGATAATGTAGTATTCTGGATAACTCCTTTTGAGGATGTAAATAGAAATCTTTTGGGGTTGTGTATATTATGAATAGTACTCTTTTGGTTTATCTAGTTTTTATTGTTTTGTATGTTCGAGTCCTGGCGCGAGCTAGGCAGGCGTCCCGCCGATACCCTAGGGTTTGCCCTTGGGAGAAGCGAGGGCGTCACAATTTGTCCTCAAATTTGGATCATTCTCGTCAAGGAATGGGCTCAAATCCGCGACGTTGAAGGTTGCGCTAACATTGTACTCCCCAAGTAGCTCCAATTTATAGGCGTTGTCATTGATGCGTTGGAGAACTCTAAAGGGTCCATCACCCCTTGGGGACAACTTGCTTTGGCATTGCTTTGAAAATCGCTCATTCCTTAAGTGCAACCAAACCCAATCTCCAGGTTCGATAAGCATCTTACGACGATGCTTGTTAACTTGCTAGATATATTGCTGAGTACGCTTCTCAATGCTGGCTCAAGCAGTTTCATGTAACCTGCGCACAAAATCAGCTTTCTTTTTCCTATCTAAGCTTGTGTGCTCAGAGGAAGGTAAGGGTGCTAAATCAAGTGGGGTCAGGGGTTAAAACCATAGACAATCTCAATGGGTGAGTAGTGTGTTGCACTATGAACAGTTCGATTGTAAGCAAATTCAACATGTGACAAACATTCTTCCCAAGATTTGACATTTTTCTTAATCAAAGCCCTGAGTAAAGTACCAAGTGTGCGATTGACTACCTCAGTTTGTCCATCGCTTTGGGGGTGACTTGTGGTCGAAAATAATAGTTTAGTGCCAAATTTAGACCACAAAGTCTTCCAAAAATAACTCAAAAACTTTACATCTCTATCACTAACAATGGTTTGAGGCATACCATGCAAACGTATAATTTCTTTAAAGAACAAACTAGCAATATGAGATGCATCATCAGTTTTATGACAAGGGATAAAATGAGCCATCTTTGAGAATCTATCAACTACCACATAGATGGAGTCATTACCCCTTGGTGATCTAGGTAATCCCAAGACAAAATCCATAGACAAGTCTACCCAAGGATAATGTGGAATACGCAATGGGGTATACAAGCCATATGGATTTGTTTTAGACTTGGCCTTGTGGCAAGTGGCACATCTACCAACCATGCGTTCAACATCCCTACGCATATGAGGCTAGTAAAAGTGTTCTTGCAACATTGCTAAAGTCTTAACAATGCCAAAATGTCCCATGAGACCACCACTGTGTGCCTCTCTAACCAAAAGATCACGAATAGAAGAATTGGGCACACACAACTTATCCACATAGAACAAAAATCCATCATGCAGGAAATAGTTTCCATGCGGACTCTTAGTGCAGGATGCATATATGTCACCAAAATCGAGATCGTGTGCATAAAGTTCTTTGATCATTTCAAAACCGAGCAACTTAGCATCAAGGAAAACAAGCAAAGAATGTCTACGAGATAGTGCATCAGTTACCACATTTGTCTTGCCAGTTTTATACTTAATGACATAGGAGAAAGTATCAATGAAACTGACCCATTTGGCATGTCTCTTGCTCAATTTCGGTTGCCCCTTGAAAAATTTCAGTGATTCGTGGTCAGTATGTATCACGAACTCTCTTGGACGGAGGTAGTGTTGCCATGTCTCCAAGGCTCTCACAAGTGCGTATAACTCCTTGTCATACGTGGGGTAGTTCAATGCAGCACCTCCTAGTTTCTCACTAAAGTATGCACAAGGCCTCTTGTCGTGCATGAGAACAGCTCCAATCCCTACACCAGAAGCATCACATTCAATCTCAAAAGTCTTGTTAAAATTATGTAATGCTAAAACAGGCGCATGTGTGAGTTTGTCCTTAAGAGTAAGGAAGGCTTGTTCTTGGGCTTCTCCCCAATGGAATTTGTCATTTTTCTTGGTCACGGCGGTCAATGGAGCAGCAATAGTGCTGAAGTTTTTGACAAAATGCCGGTAGAAACCCGCCAATCCATGGAAACTTCGCACCTCAGGAACGGAAGTTGGGGTTGGCCATTGCTTGATGGCCTCAATCTTGGATTCATCTACTTTGATACCCTGTGAACTCACAACATAGTCTAAAAACACAAGTTCATTAGTACACAATGTGCACTTCTTAAGGTTAGCATAGAGGCACGCCTTTCGAAGTGTATCAAGTACCAATCTCAAATGCTCCATGTGTTCATGCATGTTGCGACTGTAAATCAAAATGTCATCAAAGTAAACAATGACAAACTTCCTAATGAATTGTCTCAAAACATGGTTCATCAATCTCATGAAAGTACTAGGAGCATTAGTCAACCCGAAGGGAATGACTAACCACTCATAAAGTCTATGTTTTGTTTTAAAGGTTGTTTTCCACTTATCTTCCTCTTTCATCATAACTTGATGATAGACACTCCTCAAATCAATTTTAGTAAAAATGACAGCTCCATCAAGTTCATCAAGCATATCATCTAATCTAAGAATGGGATGACGGTATTTAACAGTGATAGCATTAACAGCTCTACAGTCAGTGCACATACGCCAAGTACCATCCTTTATGGGGACAAGTATCGCAGGCACAGCACAAGGACTCAAACTTTCCTTTATCCAACCCTTACCTAGTAGGCCATCAACTTGCCTTTGGAGCTCCTTAGTTTCCTCAGGATCCATGCGATAAGCAGGTTTATTGGGTAGTAGTACTCCAGGAATCAGATCTATTTGGTGCTTGATCCCTCGTATGGGTGGTAATCCATCAGGGACCTCATCAGGGAACACGTCATCGAATTCCTCCAAAAAAGCAACTACACTCGAAGGCAATGCCTTATCGAGCTCATCAACATTCAGAAGCACATGTTTGCAAATCATGAGTAACACTGGCTGATCAGAATTCATAATTTTCCTAACATCCTTAGCCTTAATTATCATGTTTTGCTTCCTAGTGTTGGATTTAATCAATGCATGATCATGTGTTACACTAGGTGTACTCACTTGACCATTGGTCGATTGCTCACTTTTGGAAGTGGAGCAATTCCCAGAGTCGGCCGCCCTTTGCTTCCTCTTTTGGTGGTCTAAGTCACACTTCCTTTACAATTTAAGTTGGTTCTCATATACTTGTGCAGGTGTGAGGGGTGTTAGGACCATGCGTAGGCCTGTCAATCGGGCCTAATGAGCCGGGCTTTGATGAGCTCAAACTCAGCTCATTTAATTTGAATCATTTTCGGGCTTCGGGCTATAAGTTTCGGGTTCGTAAATGTGAAGCTCATACTCAACTCACATAATATTCGGGTTGTGAGCCTTAATCGGGTTTAGCCCAAGCTCA
This sequence comes from Coffea eugenioides, assembly GCF_003713205.1. Lineage (NCBI taxonomy): Eukaryota > Viridiplantae > Streptophyta > Magnoliopsida > Gentianales > Rubiaceae > Coffea > Coffea eugenioides. Next base: position 36,799,568 of record NC_040040.1, read on the forward strand.
CTTATTACTCCTTAATTTTCTTAATATAATTACTATAACTATTAAGTTGTAAAACTAATTTAACATTTACAAGACTATAATATTAAAACTAAACATGAACAAATAATAGTTCTTAAAACGTATATAAACCAAAAATTTTTCAACAATATTTATATTTAATCCATTCAAAATGCATGAAAAATAGTAATAAAACATGCAATCATAAGCCAATACATCTTTAAAAGTTGAAACTTTTTTTATAATCTTGTGATTTAAATCCAAATATGCTTGATGATTTTTGTGTTTGTAGACCAAAAAAAAATCAACCAATATTATGCCAATACAAAAATTTACTCAGCCAATAAGAAAAATTAGAGATTTAGTTATACATTACCAATATTGGCTCTCAAGAAAGCTCATGAAAGAGTTTTTAGATGTATTTTTGTGTTTTGTAATTTATGTATATATTTAGTATTTAGTAATAATATATTTGGATATATAATTATACATAATATCAAAATATAAATATTATATATATAGGTAATTAAAGGGTCGGGCCTATATCGGGTTTGAGCCTAATAAGGCCCAAGCTCGGCTCACATTTAATTCGGGCCTAATTTTTAGGCTCAGGCTCAGACCGGCTCACTAAATGATCGGGCTCATCGGGCTTTCTGTCGGGCCGAACGAGCCGAGCTTGGGCTGGCCCAACCCCATTGACAGTCCTAACCATGCGTTTACCATTGTGCAATAGAGCGTACTTATTGGCTCTACCATCAAATGTGACATGCTTATCAAATTACCAAAGTCTTCCTAAAATGACATGAGTAGCATGCATAGGAACAACATCGCACACAACTTCATCAATATAGTTGCCAATTGAAAAGGAAAGACGTACCTGCTTGTAGACACGCACCTCATCTCCTTCACTTAACCATTGGAGGCGGTATGGATGTGGATGTTTAGTCGTAGGAAGGCCCAAGCTTTCAACCATTAGTAGACTCGCCACATTGGTGCAACTCCCACCATTAATGATGAGACTACACACTTTGTCACTTACTTTACATCGAGTGTAAAATAAGTTCTCCCTTTGTAACTGCTCATCTTTCTTGACTCAGGCGGTTAGCACTCGTCGTGCCACCAGGCAACCAATTTCCCCTTAAGTAGGAGAACACTCTTCCTTGGCCAAGTCATTTTCCAAGCAGTCATTCTTGGTCAATCCAAGCATCTCCTCACAATCATCGTCATCAGACACGATGTCCCCATTGTAAGTGACTAACATGATCCTTTGATTCGGACATTGAGATTGGATATGTCCGAACCCTTGGCATTTGAAGCACTTGATGTCTCTACTCCTAGGCTTAGGAGTTTCTTGAGGAGCCTTAGAAGTGGACCTGGATGCATCAACAAACTTATTAGGTGTAGAATGGGAATTTCGGTTAGGGACATTACCTTGATTTCGGCTAGAAGGGCTTGGTGTAGCCAAATTTCCAGTTTCGTGTGATGTCCTCCTCGGTTGGTGTCCCTTCCATGCATTCGGATTGGAGGGTTGGAAGACTCTGTGAGAACCCGAAAATTTTCTTATTTTCTAGCCATTATTTTAATTCCATGCATACATTTTCTATACTTTCTTTTATTATATTTATTTTCTAGCTATTTTTATAAGGAATTAAGTTTTCAAGACATTTTTCCGGTATAAGTTAGTTCATGTGACATTAGTAGTGTATTTTGGACGTGGGACCTGCTAATGCGTTAAGTGCGATAAATTTTGACGACTAGGTAAAGTTTTGTATTAAGGGATATTATTTTATCAGGTGTTAGGAGATAATTAGAGGTTAGCTAGATAATTAACCATTAGTAAGCAAGAGGATAGGATTAAACCTTAAAGGTGCCACGTGTCGCAAAACTAGTTGAAGTTGGATTTTGACCAATTTCTCACCTTTGCTAAATATCGAATTTTGACTAAAATCATCTTCATTTCTTCATCAAGCCTGGCCGAAACTTTGAGGGAAAGAAAGAAAAGAGAAACTTCATATTGCACCATCCTTTCTTGCTCCAATCTTGAATTCCAACCATAAAACTTGCAAACCACTCCATATAAGTTGTTCTTTAGGGAAAATTAAAGCTTGTGGTGGAGTGATTTTGGAAGGGAAAGCACCAAGCTTCTAGCTTTCTTGGAGGACTGAGGTAACCTTGGCTAGAATTTCCCTCTACTTCAATTAATTGTCAATTAGTAGTTTAGAGTTGTGAGTTTTGTAGTTTTATGGAAAAATTTCATGGAGAAAGTGGTGACTTAGGAAATTTCAGATTTTTGGTGAATTTTCTGGTCTTATTTGATGCTTGAGCAATTGCCATGGAATGATAGCTTTGTTATGTGTAAAATGAAGCTTTGATATGCTAGTTTCGGTTGCTTACGAAAAATTCCAGCTTGTGTGGCTAAATTTCAGTTTTAGGGTTTCAATTTGGGGCTTTATTGTGGTTGGTTTTGGAGCTATCAAGTGGCTCAAATTGAAGGGTATTGTGGCCCTAGTTAGGTGTGTTTTATAACTCATGTGTTGTGTGTGCAATTGTGGTTGATTTGAGTTGAGATTGGTGATGGATTGTAGGGTGGAAAGTAAAGGAATTTAAAGAGAAATCTGTCCTGTTTCTGGCCTGTTTATTCATCCATGTTAGAGGCCGAATCAGGTCTAGGTCAAAACATGAAATTTATAGGGAATGGAGTTAACTATCTGCCTGCAAATTTCAGCTCAATCGAAGCACTGTAGCATGTGAAATGACTAAAATACCCCTGACTGTCGAATGCCCTTTTTCGCAGACAGTTTTCTGGGTTCTCTGAGATTGCACATTTTGACCTTGAAACTTTGGGTGTTGAAAAATGCATGATTTGGGTGTTGATGTCTTCATAGGAAATATAGTTCTCTGTCTTAGCTTCAAAACGATATAAAGTGTACCCCAATCCGATAAGTGTAGCTTCAGTGGTGATCGAAACGCTAAGAGATGTCAAACTTGTAACTTTGGCTTCGTTTTTCACTTTGATCCGTATGAAATCAGCATTTGGTCAAAACACGAAAATTTTAGTTCTATGTTTCAGCTTTCCAATGCATCTGAAAAAGCCTCAATCGGACTTTTGTAGCTTGAGTTATTGCCATTTGAATCTAGTGCTGACAACCAGACTGACAATGAAATTTTGGTTCTGTAATCTGCAAATTCGACCTGGATCAACTGTGAATTGGGTTGACTTGTCTTCATGAAAGTTGTAACCCTTTGTTTTAGCTTCGAAATGCTACCTAGTAGACCTTGATCCGATAACTACAGCTCCAGTTATGGTCAAAACCGTACAACCAATTTTCATACCATTTTCCGTCGCGCGCACTGTTTTCATTTCCGCGCGCGCATGTATTTCTTTGCCGTTTTGGCCGTTTTAGTCCTTATTTCCATTATGATGGTTGTTTGACTAATAGTTAAGTATAATCTTTTGTCACAGGCAGTGACGACTCGGACGGAGTCGGTGGACCCGTATAAATTGCCTTGATTTGCGTGCTAGTTATTTTGGGTGAGTAATTGGATTTATTTATGTAATAAATTGTCAATCTTGCAAGCGCTATCATGGTTAACAAATTAAATCTTCCAACCATTGATCATCTTCAACCGTATAAGTTGCCGAGTGCTCATGGTGATGTTTGGGTTACTAAACACACACTTGTACCTATTCAAATTGGCAAGTATGTGGATGAGGTGTTGTGTGATGTAGTCCCAATTCAAGTGACATATGTATTGCTGGGTAAAACATGGATGTTGTGGCGAGAAGTTAAATATGATGGACATACTAATAAGTATTCCTGCTTATTTAATGGCCGTCGTTCTGCACTTGTATCACTTATTTATGACCTATTGATCTAGCATACATGAAAAGTGAGCATGAGCGTTATAGTATGATGAAAGAGCTAGATAAGGGATGACTGATGAGGTAAAATTCGAGGGAGTTGAAAAGGAGAAAGAGGTTGATAATAATGAGAGGAAAAAGTCAGCTATTGAGCATGAGAAAGAGATTAAAAATTCTAAGAGTGAGCTGATTGTGAGAAAGGATATGAGATCATACATTTTTTCTAACGATTTTAACTCTACATTGTTTAGTGTTTCTACTTTTATGCAGGTTAAGCAAGGAAAAATTGAGCTGATCTTGGCATGTTCTATTCCTAAATCCATTGGTGAATATCAAACTTTTCATGGAGTTTGCATCTTAAGTGTTGTATCTCTTTGTCATCCATTGATGTTTAACTTCAACCATGAGCCTGATTTGCTTATTGGGAGGAATAATGAAGTTTCAAAGGGTTACACTTGAAACTTGTTATAAACTTCCTTCTTATTTCGTTGGTGATAATTCTTTCCTCATCGTCCCAAATTCTGATTCCTTACAACCTGATTTTATTCTTCAATTTGAAGGTACAAAAGTTGCCTATCTCGATCTTGCTCCATTCGTGCAAGATAGGCCATACCAACTCGGGACTTTTCTAACCTGATTGAGCATCACTATGAAGATCCTTATCTTGTGAATGTGAATGGTAAGCTGTCAAGTGATTTATACCTATAAATGCTAATCGTGTGATTTATTGTGTAGGTCCAAATTCGACCATTCATGACACAAGGCTGATTAGAGAGCTTTGGAGTGGTTGGAGTAAAGCCTTGAGTTTTCCATGGCGGATTGTGAGCATTTTCAAGCTGACCAAGAGACATGTGCACCGAATTACAATAATCATGATCATTCATTCTAAGAGAGCCAATATGTGGAGATTTGAGGTGTCATACTGCCAACTCTTGTAGTACCATTCATTTCCAAACACGATTTGAGGACAAATCTTTTTCAAGAGGAGGGGAATGATACGAAATATGGGCCGCTTATGGGCCATGTTTTGGGCTGCAAGAGATTGAATCTTTTAGTAATAGTTAGTAGTTTATTTTCCAGATTTCTATTTTATTTGCTAGGAATAAATTCGGTCGAAGACCTCATGTTGAGTTGGATCAGATTTATAGAGTCTAGGCTCACTATTACTTAAGTTGGTTAATTAGCTTTTATTGGGTCACTATTAGAGTCTAGGCTTTTATTAGAGTCTAGGCTCACTATTGGGTTATGTTGGGCCAGCTTAAAGCCTTCATTGGGTCGATTATAAGCTGACCATTAGATAGTGGATTTGAGTAGTAGAATCGGCCCAAAGGCCTAGCCTAGCCGAGTTAGGGTTTTCAAATCACTTTAGGTTTTTAAGTTGTATGGCTATATATAGCCAAGGCAAGAGACCTTCATAATCAGTTTTTGCATTAATAAAAATCGTGAGTTTTTTCGCTTTCTCTTTCCAAGAGAGCTTCTTTGAATATTTGAAAATCTTTCTCAAGTTATTCAAGTGAACTTATCAATCAAGTAACTCCTTGGTTGTGGCGTTCCTCTACCTATAGTTTGGTTCGCTAATTCGTTAGGTAACGAGTTGAGATAATATCAATAGTGTTCGTTATCTCGGGGATTAGATTTGGGTCAAGTTTTCACTGCTAAACCATTGGTGAATTGGTTGTCTAGATCGTGGAATCACATCATCCAAGGATCTAGAAGTACGACCAACCATTTGGATTTGAGAGACCTAGAACCAAGAGGGACGATGCAACTTGGTGAAAGGTGGTAGAACGGCGACTCCAATTGAGGTGGTTACTCAAGTAGATAGGCCGGATGAACAATCAAGGACGTCACGCGAGATCGCTCAAAAATCCTTGCCAAGCAAGTATGAATGCAACTCTCAAAATTGTAAGAGAAACAATGTAAATTTTATTGTCAAAGTTCGTAACCCTTCAATCGTACAACTTGTGCCCTTTTATAGGCTAGTGACTAACGAAATCCTATAGGAAAGAGGATTACAACTTTACTTAAAACTAGAAGGGAGATTCGGCCACTCTTGGACCTAAGTGGGCCAAACACTTGACTCCAATAAGTAACAAACTAGTTAACTAACTAAACAATGACTCGATGAACTCAACCAAATACTACTAACAATCGGCCACCCATTAGAGACACTCGTGGCCATCATGCGAACCCTCATTGGCTTGGATCAAGGTGTAGTTAAGTCTAGTGGCAACTTCCAGGCCTTCAATGTTCCTATGTACCCCTTGTTGGTCTTGGACATTTCGAACAAGGGTTTGAAGAGACTCTCTGAAGCGATTGGCCTGTGCACGTGTAACTGGGCTCAATGGAACTCTCACGTGATCATCAATCAGACTTAACTCATCCATGCACACATCAGTTACAAAGGGAAAACTTGTTTTACACTCGGTGTAAAGTAAGTGACAAAGTATGCAGCCTCATCATCGATGGCAAAAGTTACACCAGTGTAGCAAGTTTTCTAATGGTGGAGAGCTTGGGGCTTCCCATAACTAGACATCCGCACCCTTACGTACTTCAATGGCTGAGTGAAGATGGTGAAGTACGTGTCTACAAACAGGTACGTCTTCCTTTCTTGATTGGCAATTATATTGATGAAGTTGTTTGCGATGTTGTCCCTATGCATGCTACTCATGTGATATTACGAAGATCTTGGCAATTTGATAAGCATGTTACTTTTGATGGTAGGTCTAATAAATATACTCTTTTGCACAATGGTAAAAGAATGGTCTTAACACCCCTCACACCTTCACAAGTGTATAAGGACCAACTTAAATTGCAAAGGGAATGTGACTTAGACCGTCAAAAGAAAAAACTAAAGGGGGCCGAATCTGGAAATTGCTCCAAGTTGAACCTTGAGCATTCGGCCAAGAGCACAAGTGTTGTCTCTAGTGTTACAAATGATCAAGCATTAATTAAGTCAAACACTAGGAAACAAAACATGATAATCAAGACTAAGGATGTTAGGAAAATTGTGTACTTCGATCAGCCTGTGTTACTTATGATATGCAAACATGTGCTCTTGAATGTTAATGAACTCGACAAGGCATTGCCTTCAAGTGTAGTTGCATTGTTGCAGGAATTTGAGGATGTGTTCCCTGATGAGGTCCCTGATGGATTACCACCCATCGAGCGAACGAGCACCAAATAGACCTTATTCCTGGAGCACCCCTACCCAATAAACCCGCCTATCGAATGGGTCCAGAGGAAACTAAGGAACTCCAAAGGCAAGTTGATGGCCTCCTAGGTAAGGGTTGGGTTAAGGAAAGTTTGAGTCCGTGTGCTGTCCCTATTATACTTGTTCCAAAAAAAGATGGTACTTGGCGTATGTGAACTGATTATAGGGCTATCAATGTTATAACTGTTAAATACCGTCACCCCATTCCTAGATTAGATGATATGGTAGATGAACTTGATGGTGCTATCATCTTCATGAAAATTGATTTGCGAAGTGGCTATCATCAAATTAGGATGAAAAAGGGAGATGAGTGGAAAACAGCCTTTAAAACGAAACATGGCCTTTATGAGTGGTTAGTCATGCCTTTTGGGTTAACTTACGCCCCTAGCACTTTCATGAGATGAACCATGTTTTAAGGCATTTTATAGGAAAATTTGTCATTGTTTACTTTGATGATATCTTGATCTATAGTCGAAACATGCATGAACACATGAAGCAGTACTAGACACACTTCGAAAGGCGAGCCTCTATGCTAACCTTAAGAAGTGCACCTTTTGTACTAATGAACTTGTGTTTCTAGGCTATGTTGTTAGCTCGCAGGGCATCAAAGTAGACGAAACAAAGATTGAAGCCATCAAACAATGGCCGATGCCAAAAACAGTCCCGGATGTCCCAAGCTTCCACGGCTTGGCTGGCTTCTACCGGTGTTTTGTTAAAGACTTCAGCACCATGGCAGCACCATTGACCGCGGTGATGAAGAAAAATGACAAGTTCCATTGGGGAGAAGCACATGAAAATTCTTTCCTTGCTCTAAAGGACAAACTCACACACACACCTGTTTTAGCATTACCTAACTTTAATAAGACTTTTGAAATGGACTGTGATGCTTCTGGTGTAGGGATTGGAGCTGTGTTGATGCAAGACAAGAGGCCTTGTGCATTCTTTAGTGAGAAATTGGGAGGTGTAGCACTGAATTACCCCACATATGACAAGGAGTTGTATACACTTGTGAGAGCCTTGGAAACATGGCAACATTACCTCCGTCCAAGGGAATTCGTGATACATATTGACCACGAATCCTTGAAATTCCTTAAGGGGCAGCCGAAATTGAGCAAAAGGCATGCTAAGTGGGTAAGTTTCATTGACACCTTCTCCTATGTCATAAGTATAAAACTGGTAAAACGAATGTTGTAGCTGATGCTTTATCTCGTAGACATTCCTTGCTAGTTTTTCTTGATGCAAAATTACTTGGCTTCGAGATGTTAAAGGAGCTCTATGCACATGACAATGATTTTGGTGAAGTGTTTGCATCGTGTACTAAGAGTCCCCACAGAAAATACTTTTTGCATGAAGGATTTTTGTTTTATGTTGATAAGTTGTGTGTGCCTAATTCTTCCATTCGTGATTTATTGGTTAGAGAAACACATAGTGGTGGTCTCATGGGATATTTTGGTATTGTTAAGACTTTAGCAATGTTGCAAGAGCACTTTTATTGGCTACACATGCGAAGGGATGTTGAATGCATGGTTGGTAGATGTGCTACTTGACATAAAGTTAAGTCTAATATAAATCCGTATGGCTTGTATACCCCATTGCCAATTCCAAATTATCCATGGGTGGACTTGTCTATGGATTTTGTTTTGGAACTGCCTAGATCTCAAAGGGGTAATGATTCCATCTATGTGGTAGTTGACCATTTTTCAAAGATGGCTCATTTTATCCCACTGATGATGCATCTCATATTGCTAACTTGTTTTTCAAAGAAATTGTACGTTTACATGGTATGCCTCAAACAATTGTTAGTGATAGAAATATTAAGTTCTTGAGTTACTTTTGGAAGACTTGTAGTCTAAACTTGGCACTAAATTGTTATTTTCGACCGCTAGTCATCCCCAAAGTGATGGACAAACCGAGGTTGTCAATCGCACTCTTGGGACTTTGTTAAGGGCTTTAATTAAGAAAAACCTTAAGTCTTGGGAAGAGTGTTTGCCGCATGTTGAGTTTGCTTATAATAGAACTGTTCACAGTGCAACACACTACTCACATTTGAGGTTGTTTATGGGTTTAATCCACTGACCCCTCTCGACCTAACGCCCTTACCTTCCTCTGAGTATACAAGTTTAGATGGGAAAAAGAAAGCTGACTTTGTACACAGGTTACATGAAGCCGTTCGAGCCATTATTGAAAAGCGTACTCAGCAATACCTCCAGCAAGCTAACAAGCATCGTCGCAAGATGGTTTTTGAACCTGAAGATTGGCTCTGACTACACTTAAGGAAAGAGAGGTTTCCTAAGCAACGTCAAAGTAAATTATCTCCCAGGGGCGACAGACCTTTCCGAATACTTCACCGTGTCAACGACAATGCTAACAAATTGGAGTTACCTGGGGAGTATAATGTCGTGCCACGTTTAATGTCGCTGATTTGAGTCCCTTCTTTGGAGAGGAGGATCCAGATTTGAGGACAAATCCTTCTTAAGTGGAGGGGACTGATGTGTGCACGGATCTGAATGTTGATGATCAAGTGCGAGTTCCACGATTCAAGGAGTCCCTTCAAGCTCTTGTTAGAAATGTTCAAGTCCAACAAGGGGTCCATAGGAACATTGAAGGCTTGGAAGATGCTAAGCAAGTCGTCTACACTTTGATTCAAGCCGATGAAGCTTAAAATTCTGATCACGAATGTTCTTCAATTATTTTGGCCATTTATTAGTTGTTAGTAGTCGCGGTTTGGTAGTTGGTGTTATTGGTTGTTAGTCTCGGTTTGTTCAATAAGTCGGTCCACTCATGAATAAGTGTGGCCCGAATACATGTCTTAGAATAGGCTCCTCTTGTACGAGTAAAGGGTTACAAAAATTTGAAAAAAACATTACTTGTGTTGTCACCAAAACCGTGTGCAACTTTCTTATTTGCAAGGCAAGGGTTTTTGAGTAATCTCGCGTGACGTCCTTGGTTGTTCATCCAGTCTATCTACTTGAGTAATCACCTCAATTAGAGTCGTTGTTCTACCACCTTCTATCAAGTTGAGTCGTCCCTCTTGATTCTAGATTCCGTAATCCAAACGATTGATAAATCGTCTAGATCCTTGGGCAAATCGTGCTACGTGTCTCGGAACAAGTTGACCGAGGAGCGTATCATTTCCTGTCTTGGAGGATGTCTTTATTTGAGAGCATTGTGAGGTTGACCAAATGACATGCAACATGGCTCGTTCATTCATCTATTTCCAACATTGTTGTGGATAAATCGCTTTCAAGAGGAGGGGAATGATATGATCCGGATCCCCTACTCTAGTCCATGAAGATTTCACATGCTCAAGTTATTCAAGTTTCAAGTTGTGTCGTTTATTTGGTGTTGTTAAGCAAGGGTTTTAATGTTAATTACCTTGCTAATTTAGTTGTTTATTTGCTTTAGTTAATTCGGCTAGATTGTGTCTCAAGATGGGCCGACTTCTTGTTATTAATTTTAGGAAAAAAAGTGATTCCAAATCACATAGGATTTCTAGATAATTCCAAAGCACATTAGGTTTTGAGTCTATGTAAGATATAAATAGCCTAGTCTTCTCCAATATTTTCAGTTGATCAGATTTACAATAACAATGGTGAGTTCATCACTTTCTCTTGTCCAAGAGAGTTTTCTTTGAATATTTGAGAGTTTTCTTAAGTTATTCAATCCGAACTTATCAATCAAGTACCTCCTTGATTGTGGCGTTCTTCTACCTACAATTTGGTTCATTAATTTGATTAGTTACGGGTTGAGATCGTATCAATATTCTTTGTAATTCATAGAATTATTAGGGTCAAATTTTTCACTACCAAACCTCGGTGATAGTTGTCTAGATTGTGCATCATGGGTTTCGTCTTCAATGGAGTTCGTGTCACATCAACGTTGGTATTGATTTGATAAAGTGAGACTACTATGAGATATTGGGATGCAAAGTATCGAAATTGAAGTTTAGGATGCAAAGTCACAATGAGATAGATGATTGGAGGTTAAAGTGGAATTACTCCAAACTTTTTATTGGTAAATCTGTAACCTTTTATTGGTAAATCTGTAACTTTTATTGCTGTAACTATCAAATACACTATAGCAGAGCTACAATTCACATTGCAGTTGCAGTATTACAAAATTTCCTCAAGTCAAAAGGTATTCATCTATGATCTACTATAACAATCTACCTAACCCACTAGCTGCAAAGATACTTTCAGGGAGATTCTAGATGATACTATTTTCCCAATTTTCTTTGGAATTACTCCAAACTTACATGTTGCTTGTTAGGAAATCAAACATTTATGAAAGAATTTGATAAGATGGTGATCACAGCTGGACATGGTTAGGGTGATACACATGTGGTTCCAATTGGGCCAATAAAGAGATCATGAGCTAAGAGGTTGAGGAGTCTCTACAAGTCTTGGTTCGTGTGATGCAAGATCAAGCAGGTCAACCTAAGATGATTGAAAGACTTGAACATCAAGACAAGACCATTTATACTCTACTCCAAGTGTCAGAAGTAGAAGGAATGGTTGCGAGGTTGGTCACAACATTTGAGTTCAAGAGGAGTAGTTCGAGTTCAAGCTTGATATGTGTCTAGTCTTCATTAGTTAGTTATTATTTCCAATGTTTCGTTAATAGTTCGAGTTGATTATTAGTAAAGAATAATGGCTAGCTTTGTTAAGTGTTTGGGTAGGAATTTTGCTTGTTTTAGTCATTTCCTTGTTAGAGTAGGACTTAGGATTTGACAATGGCTATAAATAAGCCATCTCATGCACTTTGTTTCACAATTCAGAATTTCCCAACAAAAAACATGAGAATTTGTTCTCTTGGCTTCCTTGAGAGCTTGCTTGAATACTTGAGAGATTGTCTTGAGACTATTCAATCGACTTATCAACCAAGAAACACCCTTGGTTATTGAGTTGTGGGTTGCAATCCTATCAAAGTTCATAACTTCGTGGGTTAGAAGGGTCAAAGTGATGTGTGCACGGATGGCGGCCTTGTCGGCCGACACTGATTTATAGACAAGTGGCCGACAAGTGGTTGACCGCCTTGTACTCATCCTTCCATCATGTTGTCGATGTTCATTTTTTCTTCGTGGGTCATGCTGGAAAAATAATAAGATGGGTCATAGGACTCCTCAGAGGAGGTTTCATCATTTCCCTTGTGTTAAGAACTTTCTGGTTTATTTGGATCCTGAGAATCTTGCATATCAGATAAATTCATTCTTCTCTTCCATGTTTCTTTGGCTTGTTGGATTTTTGTCTATTGAGGATGTTTATTTTTGAAATTCCATGAGCCATAAGGTCCTGGCCAATTTTAGGAGGAATACATCTGTTTTCCTGGAATATGTATCTCTAAGCTTCCCCATATTCAACATCTTGGTCTAAAATAGTATGAGGACTTTCCTTATAAATAACTGTATTGGCACATGGTTGAACTTGATTATTTATCAGATGACAAGGTCGATAGAAGTGGAAAATCACATGGTTTGGATTTGAAGAAAACAATTGAGACCAGTAGGACAAAGGTTTAAACCATTGAAGAAATATTTTTAAATTTTTTGTCAATGGTCTATTGAAGAAGGGACACTGAAATTCTACCAAAATATGATAGTGATGGCATAAGCACCAAAAATACCATAACAATTCGTTTGGAAAATCAGTTGGATTGGCTATGAATTTGACAGTATGGATACTGAGGATTTGTTCCAAAGGGACTTAAGATTGAACCACCATATGAACTAAAAAGTTCTAGTTCATAATGATTTCGGATTCTCTCTATATCTTCTTTTTCCCATGGGTATGGTATCTCATGAATATCAGGAGGGTCTGGTTGAACTGTGGTAAACATTAAGCAGGAGGAGACTTGTTGAGGTAAGGGTTCTTTTCTGGAAAAGAAATCAGCAACAATATTTTTCTTTCCTTTAATGTGTTTAACATCAAAGGAATATTGTAAGAACCATGCTGACTGTGACGGCCCCACCTCCCCCTAGGGCATACCCCAGGGTTCGGCGGGTCGCCTGCCCAGCTCTCGCCGGGACTCAGTCGTTCACTACAGTCCTCAATTAAAATTGGAATAAATCACAAGAATAAATAGGACAGCGATCCAAACTTAAAGCGGAACTTATATGCATTGCCATCCCAAAAGGGAGTATAAAGATCGAATATACAAAGGTTCTCAATCCTTCATACGTCCAGCCCGTGCCAAGCACTAGGGCAAGAACCATTACAAAGAATAACAAAAGAACTAGACTAGGCTAGTCTATGCTCTCATCCTGCTCGCCGTCCCCTGTTAAGGAAAACAAAACTAAAGGGATGAGCTAAAAGCTCAGTGAGGTTTCGAACATAGAATCAAGCCATAAATCAAACAATAAGTCAAGAAACATTTACAACATTTACAATAGTCACACATGAAAAGGATACGTTCGTTCATTCGTTCGTTCATTCGTTCGTTCTCCTGTCATTCCCCTTTCCTTCATTCATTTGAAAATGCATTTTTCGTTTATATATAAAACTCTCGTTCGTTCGTTCTTTTCATTCACCTTCTCCTGGACATTGGCCAGGCTCCACCAACCTCCATCAACCTACAAGGTAATACTCTAGTATACCAAACGTTCACCCAGGTCACCATATCGCCCGACCGAGTTCGCTTCTGGCTCGAGTCGATCGGTAACAAGGGCAGTGACCAGTTCAGCCAAAAGGCTTACATTCGTGCACAAGTAACATTTCAATCGTTCAATCATTGAAAATTTCACAATCATTTAGGCTGAGTGCGATAAAGTACACACTCGCCTAGAAAACTCGTTTTGGCTAATCATTGAAAGCATTTAACATGTTATCAGTCATATATACAAGCCATATAATCAAGAAACATAACAAACAAGGAACACTCACCGAATTATGCAAAATAACGTCCAAAATGTCCTATCGAATCTTACCCTCGGTGTGACGACCCCACCTCCCCCTGAGGCGTACCAAAGGGTTTGGCGGACTGCCTGCCCAGCTCTCGCCAGGACTCACTCACTCGTATCACGTGCATACATCCATGGACCATAAATAGCGTCGCAATTCAAGCTTAGAATTTACATTGATGAAAATCAAGGTATAAAGCCTCAATATACTCTAACTGGTTCAAGGCGTATACAATCCAAATACAAAACATTCTATTCGAGGAATAGCGCGAGTACAAGCCAAAAGTCAAAAGTCAAAAACAACTAGACTACGCTAGTCTTTACATGTCTCATGCCTCGCTCGTACCCCCTGTAAGGAAAACAAATAGTGTGGTATGAGCTAAAAGCCTAGTGAGGTTCCAAATAGTAAATTGACCATTATTTATAAGTACAAGTTTTCGATATAGCAAAGTAACGAGCATGAAGAGTTCATAAAAGTGAGCAATAACACTTCAAGTAGCAATCTCAAAATGAGCGAGTGTAAAAGTTTTCAAAAGAAATAATAATCCAATAAACAATATTCATTCCAAAGCATAAGGATACGGATGGCTCTCAGGAGCCAACTTCCCATTTCATCATCAGGAGCTTGAGCACGTAATAGTTGACACTCCGACAACTTTCAAGTAAAGGAATCAATCCAGTAGAGCACCACTTACACTACTCTCCGTCCACCATTCACACCCCCTACTGGGCCCAAAATCCTCAATAAACACGGGTGGTAATACTCGAGTATACCGATTAGTCGAGGAGATATCACTCCACTCGACGAAACAAGAGACCCAGGGTTCGTTACCCAATCGACCAAGCCCTTGCCGGCTCGACTAGAGTAACTCGCCACAGGGTTTCTGGAATTCCAGGAAGTGCGCACATCATAAACAAGTATATCAAGTCAATTGCAATCAATAAACAAGTATATCACGTAAGGGCAAGTGCGATAAAGTACACTCTTGCCCTATCAATTCACGTATATAACATGTACTCATATTGGTCACGTATCAAGTTCAAGTATCTAGTGCAATTCGGTATTTGAAAGCACTCACCACAAGATATAGTGCCTTTACTGGTCACTTTCAGGTTATACTCCGGGTTCGGAGTCCAAATCTGCGATAAAACTCAGTTTGAGAACTTTGAAACATGACTAAGATTCGAAACTTAGACGTTTCATTCAATAAAAATCAAGAAATTGGAATTCACTTGGAGAGTAGTCGTGAAACACTTGCTCGCCTTTTTAAACAGTAAAACTTTGTAATATTTATACTTGAAATTGTCATGCGAGTTGAAAGTACAAGGAAAACATACTTCGAGCAATCATGATTGCATTTCTCAAGGGTACAAGTTCGGCCAAGTCCTTACTTATATACCTCGAAACAAGAAGACTCAAGTACCCTAGATGGTTCAAGTACTATTCATATCAACTCGACCCAAGTCGCAAGTGTATTTTTATAGTCCTCGAGCGTAAATTTGGGCAGCATGCCCTTTGTGTTTACCTAATTTTCCAGCCATTTAGGCTTCATTATTTTTCCTCAGCCAATCCCAAAGTCATATATATCATAAATGCAAGTCAATAGCCGTTCCATAGGCTCATAACATCATAAGAATAAGAATCAAAGTAATAGCAAGTGCGGAAATACAATCTAGCAAAAGACAGATTTGACGTGTGGTTGCGGAAATAACACATCCGAGGCTACGCTTATCGGATTGAGGCGCAACTTATACCGTTTCGAAGCTAAGACACAGGGATACAATGTTCATGAAGATCACTTAGTCCAGTTTCCAATGCAACCTAGTCAAATCCTCAATTTACAGAACCAAAATCCAACTAGTCGGCTATTTAACCGCTCTGCACTGGAATGGTCATATCTCAGGTTACCAAGGTCCGATTAAGGTGTTCTTGGAGGCGTTTAAAAGCTAAGTCAGAATACTAAAACTTTCATGTTTTGGAAAAAAACTAAATCAGTACGGATCCTAGTGAATAAACGTGATAAACTGGATAAACTGACCAAACGGACTACTGGGAAAAACCTTAAAACAGTGAGGGTATTTTGGTCTTTTCAAGGGCTACGTTGCTCCGATTGAGCTGAAATTTTGTAGGCACATATAAAATACCATTATATACAACTTTCATGTTTTAGGTAAAGCCTAATTCGGCCTCTAACTAGGAGTTCCAAAACCGGGCAGAACTGAATTAGGAAATTCCAGAAATCTGGAATTTTTGGTCTTCAATGAAACTTTCTTAAATTCCTTGTTCCAATCACTACCAAAGCCCCTTATACAATCTTATATACAACATCTATCAACCATACAACAAGTTTAAGCAGAAATTAATCAAACCATAACTTGCTTAAATCATCCAAAATTCATCACACAACTTGCATATCTTGTAATCAAGCCAAAGCACGAACTAAATAGCATCTTAAACCAAAGTAAAAAAAATCAAAGCCATAAATCAGACTTTATACCTCAAGAACAAAGCTTGAAAGAGTGATACTTCACCTCCTTTAGAAATCTCTTGGTTCCACAAGCTTCCCAACTCACAACCCACTCTTTAATCGGTTTGGAATTTCAATTTCTTACTTGGATGATTCAACTCAAGAAGAAGGAAATTGTTTTCTTGCTCTCTTTCTCTCCTCACTTTGTTCGGCCAAGCTGCTGAAATAATGAAGGGAAATGAGCAAAAATTGGGCTAAAAAGGAAGACCATCTCTCTTGGTCAAGAAACCCTTAGGTGGCGACACCTTTCATTTTTTTCTCTTTCTTTCTTGCATTTCTAGCCTCAAATTTCGGTCAAGATAGCTGGAAATTGAGAAGATATTTTGCTCAAATACCAATAAGCTTGTATGGTAAAAAAAGTGGTGGTCAAGTGGTGCGTTCAATCGGTAGTGCGCGGTACCCGTCGGTTCGCGCCGTTTTTCTTAAAAACACACGTACTAGGGTTTTTACTTCCCATTCACTAACCTTATATCATTGCTCCTAATCACATATTATTTCTCACTTAAAAGTCATTTTTTAATCACCAAATTTGATCCTTGCTTCGTACCGAAAATTCATCCGGCGAAAATCGCGAAAACCCTAATTTTGCTCCAATCTTGAAACCAAAAGTGAAACTCTACTTTCTAGGTTTATTTACACTCATTGTGGAATGATTTGGGTGGTAGGGCTTTAATAAATGAATAACTTCCAAATAAAAGGAAATTTTTTAAGAAAAACGTGAGGGATTTTACAATTCCAGTGATTAAAATTAGGGTTTCAATTAAAATATGAGAGATTTAAGAAAACTGGTTAGTCACAAGTAACTAGGGTTTTTGATTAAAATAGTAGGGTTTCTAATCTTTTAAAACAAAATAAGGTTTTAAATCAAACCCAAAGAAATACACTTTAGTATCTTCTTTACAAACAACCTCCTAATATTTGGGGTGTCACACTCGGTCACCGAGAAAACCTATGATTCAACGAGAAAGAATATTACAATTCATCTAGCAAAACAAGTAAGTGGAATCAAGGAACTCGACTAGTTACGAGTAAAACGGATAAAGGTGACTTTAAAGTGAAAATAAAGCCATTTGGATCTGTGGACGGAAACAACTAGGGTGTCATAAACCAAACTCAAAGGGTTATAACAGTTCCAATGGAAAACACTTGAATCAAAGTCAAGTCGGAATCCAACCAGATAGGCTCAGAAATATTAGTTTTCGGAATCGTTTATGTGGTTCAAAATCAATATACATTCAAGTAGGTATTATGGCCTACATGTCTTGACTGAGAAACCCTTAGGTCATACCTCGATATTTTGGTATGAAGTAGTAAATAAACATTTGAAGGTTCAAATGGAAAAGGTATCATGTTTTAAAATGGAAAACGGGCATAGTATTTGCCAAACGAAAATATACAAGTTCAAATAGAAGCTTAGCCCTTGAGCGAAAATTTGGGCAGCACGCCCTTTGTATTTTCCTATTTCCAGCCATTTATGGCTTCATTATTTTTCTTATTCAAACCCAAAGGTACACACACAACAATTTAATTTCAATAGCCGTTTAGTAAGCTCCAAGTAGTACCAGTACAATTCAAGCTAGGGAAAAGTCCGGAAATGAAAGTTAAGCTCTAAACCATAAAACAGTTTTTTGACATCATTTTGCGGTTTTGGCACCATTGGCACTACGATTATCGGATGGAGGTGCAATATACACCGTTTCGAAGCTAAGAGATAGTGCTAAAATGTTGAAGAAGGCTACTCAGTCCAGTTTCTAGTGTAATCA
Source organism: Coffea eugenioides (assembly GCF_003713205.1). Lineage (NCBI taxonomy): Eukaryota > Viridiplantae > Streptophyta > Magnoliopsida > Gentianales > Rubiaceae > Coffea > Coffea eugenioides. Next base: position 36,817,827 of record NC_040040.1, read on the forward strand.
GGTCAAAAATTCAATATACTAAACCAGAACCGCAAAAACAGGTTCACCCACCGCATTCTGGTTCAAACATCATAAGTCAGGCTACCTAAGTCCAAATCAAGTGATTCCAAAGCCATCCGAAAGCTAAGATACAAGGATACAATTCTTCAGAAGACATCAACAACCAAATCAGAAGCATTCCCAATCAAATTAGCCAATCACAGAAGCAATTCTCAAGTTCGGGTAGAAACAGGGCAGCAGGGGTATTTCAGTCTTCTCACAAGCTACGTTGCTCCGATTGACCTAAAATTTTGCAGGAATCTCTACAATATCATTCCCTACAACTTTCATGTTTTAACCCAAGGCTAATTCGGCTTCTAACTATGATGAACAGTGCCAGGCAGAATTGGGGAAAAATGAAACCCTAATCTGGAAATTTTTGCTTCAAACCAGAAATTTTCCACTAATCATTACAATTCTCATACCAAAGCTTCATTCTAACCCATACTAGACCATCATACATGAGCAAACAATATTAATCATATGAAAACAGAAAAAATCCCAATAAATAGAAAACTTAGATTACACAACCATAATTCATGAAATACTCCACAAAATTGCATCTTTAACTACCAACCTCTACTAATTTCACATCAAAACCAACAAAGGGATAATTTCTAAACCACTCACCTTTGTAACCTCAAGAAACAAGATAGCTAGGGCTTGTTCCTCCCAAATGGCTCCACCAATCCCCTTAAACTAGTTTAGCAACTCACTTTTGTGGAGAATTTTGGAATTTAAACGGTTGATTTGTGAGATTCAAGCAAGAAATTGAAGAAAGAAGTTGGGAGTTTTTCTCTTCTTTTCCACCAAGAAATTCGGCCAAAGAGGGAGAAATGGAAGATGATTTTTGGTCAAAATTAGTTTTAAGAAGGAAAGAAAATATCTTGGTCAAAAGTCCACCCTCGAATAGAAACGCGACATGTGGCGCCTTTTATGTGTAAGCTTATCTTCTTGTCTCTCCACTCTCATCCATTTAACAACCTTCAATTATCTCTTAACACCTGGTAAAATAAATCCGATATCCAAAACTGAACCTAACTGGCCGAATTTTTCCGAACTTTCCGCACTAGCGGGTCCCACGTCCGGTATACGTTCTTAATTTCTCAAAAACTAACCGATACTAGAAAAATAATTTTAAAACCCTATTTGCTCATAAAAATTATCTAGAAAATTTTCCTAATAAAGAAAATGCAGAAAATATGCCATTAAATAGAATAAAACCCAGAAAATGAGAAAATTACGGGGTCTCACACCCTCTCCCCCTTAAAAAAATTTCGCCCTCGAAATTTTACCTTTATTTGCATCAAACGAGTCCGGAACTGTTTGGGTGCCTAATGCATAAGCTTTTGCTGGCCCACTAGTTCGGTTCCCTCTTTCATTTGCTTGTTTTGTTTTAGCTCCCTCCAGTTGCGGAATACTACCTCCGCGTGACTGTCTCCTCGGACAGTTGCTAACTTGGTGCTCACCACTCCCACAAATCAAGCACTTCCGCCCTTTCCGCCAACAATCGTTCTCGGTATGAATGGCCTTTCCGCAATAGCCACAAGTCAAGTAGGAAGCCATTTTTTGGCTTTCTGGAGAAGTCTCCCCATATCCGGTTTGGCTTACTTTGGAAGACCTTTCATTTCCCGCCCCTACTGTCCATGGCGGGTAGGACAAAAAGTTCACTTTCTGCATTTTAGAAGGTGCTATTGATTCACTAGGAGATTCTTCAATCACACTACCAACTGCACCTCTTTTCCGAGTTTGGGAGGCTTTTACTTGTGCCTTTGCATTCTCGATTCGTTGAGCCTTCTCAAGGGCCTCCGTAAAAGTATTCACTTGCGCCGCGGCTAACGCCTCTTGGATGTCCAAATTCAGTCCCTGTATAAACCGTCTTACTCTTCGCCGTTCAGTGGCTACCAGTTCAGAAGCAAACTTGGATAATCTTGTAAATTTTGTTTCATATTCGGCCACACTTAACGTTCCCTGGCGTAACCCAATAAACTCCTCCTCCCTCCTTTCTTGGACTAAAGGTGGGAGGTATTTCTCGTTAAATTCTCTTATGAAGTTCGCCCATGTCCAGATGGTCTGTTCTCTTTCCCACTTTGCTCTAATTACGTTCCACCATGATCGGGCCGGTCCCTCAAATTGAAATACTGCAAAGTTCACTTGCCTTTGCTCAGTGTAGTTTAGGGCTGTGAAGATATTAACCATGGTTTCTATCCATTGTTCAGCCACGTCCGGATCGGGCCCTCCAAGGAATTTTGGCGGAGCAAACTTCTGGAACCTTTCAAGAGCCTTATCCTCGCCCATCTCAGGGTTCCGATTTTGGGTTACGGGTATTTGGCCTTGTTGATCCACTAGTCTTGCCAAGATATCCGTCATCTGTTGCATTGCCGTTGCCATTTGGTCTCCAGTCGCAGCTCTTGATCCCTGCCCTTGGTCGGCTGACGTTTCCCTTTCTCCTCTTGATTCTGGGGTCCGCTCAGTTCCCCGGCCTCGACCACGTCCACGACTACGTCTCCCGTCCGTAGATATGTTTTTCTCTCTCTCTTTTCTTTTCTTTTCCCCAAAAGGTATTTTAGTGAATAAACACAGTAAATTAACTAAGCACCAATTCCAACATACCAAATACACAAGTAAACATATACGCACATAACACGCCAGATCAAGGAGGTACAGAATCAAATATACAAATACATATCACAAATACATATCAAGTTTGACAGATAATCATATACACGAATTCATATGCTAACGTCATGTAGTAGCCATATATGGGTGCATCACAAGAAAAGGGATACGTTGCCCCACACCCTGTTAACCTCGTCCGGTCTCTCACGTCACTTTCTATCCAACTAGATGTCCATTGACCTCTCGTGCTCATTCTAGCCAGACAAAGCCTGTTCATGATCCCAAAATGCAAATTTCAAGTACTTAACGCCACCTCAACTTTGGAGTACTCGGGCACAAGAATCCGAAATAAGACAATTCATCTCTCGAGCTGGCCAGTCCCAAGAGTAAACTGTCTACAATCGAAATTCCTACCCGACGTACCTATCTATGATCCTCAAATACCATAAGAAAATGTAAAGCCTATAACATTCACAATTCATGGCTTATGCTCGAACAAGCACTTAGTCCCTCATACTCATTCACCACTTAGTCCAGGCTCACTCCGCGCAGAGACCACGCGAAGCAGGCTCTAGGTTTTATCCCTCAATTGCTTAACTTTAAAGTCAAATTGAATTCCCACAGTCCGGCATCCTAAACTTTAGCCTAGGATACACTACAAAGATCTGAAGCCTAGGCTCTGATACCACCTGTGACGGCCCCACCTCCCCCTAGGGCGTACCCCAGGGTTCGGCGGGTCGCCTGCCCAGCTCTCGCCGGAACTCAGTCGTTCACTACAGTTCTCAATTAAAATCGGAATAAATCACAAGAATAAATAGGGCAGCGATCCAAACTTAAAGCGGAACTTATATACATTGCCATCCCAAAAGGGAGTATAAAGATCGAATATACAAAGGTTCTCAATCCTTCATACGTCCAGCCCGTGCCAAGCACTAGGGCGAGAACCATTACAAAGAATAACAAAAGAACTAGACTAGGCTAGTCTATGCTCTCATCCTGCTCGCCGTCCCCTGTTAAGGAAAACAAAACTAAAGGGATGGGCTAAAAGCTCAGTGAGGTTTCGAACATAGAATCAAGCCATAAATCAAACAATAAGTCAAGAAACATTTACAACATTTACAATAGTCACACATGAAAAGGATACGTTCGTTCATTCGTTCGTCCTCCTGTCATTCCCCTTTCCTTCATTCATTTGAAAATGCATTTTTCGTTTATATATAAAACCCTCGTTCGTTCGTTCGTTCGTTCTTTTCATTCACCTTCTCCTGGACATTGGCCAGGCTCCACCAACTTGTGAGAACCCGTAATTTTTCCCATTTTCTAGGTTTTATTATTTTTCATGGCTTGTTTTCTGCATTTTCGTGATTAGAAAAACATCTAGATATTGTTAAGGAGCAGATATAATTTTTGGATGATTTTTCTAGTATCGGATAGTTTTTGAGAAATTAAGAGCGTATACCGGACGTGGGACCCACTAGTGCGAAAAGCTCGGAAAGATTCGACCAACTAGGTTAAGTTTTGGATACTGGAATTAATTTACCGGGTGTTAAGAGATAAGTAGAGGATGCTAAGTGGATTGGTATAAGAGAGACAAAAGTTAGGCAAGCATTAATGAAGGTGACAAGTGTCACCATAGGATTGGGTCTTAAGTAAGACCACTATTCACCTTTTCTAATTGACCAAATAAATCACAAAATATTGCCAAAATTTCCCATTTTCTTCTCTTCAAGTGGCCGGCCCTCTCTCTCAAGAAGAAAGAAAAAACCTCTCCAATTTCTTGAAATCCTCTTGCTCAAATCCAATCACACAATCATCTACTCTTGTTTTTGTTCCATAGAAATCCTTAAGGAAGTGTTGGTGAGTTGTTTGGTGAAGTTGTTTGGCAAGCTAAGGTGGTTAATTGCTCTCTCTCTTGTTTTACCAAGGTGAGTGATGGACTACTCCTTTCCTCCCTCTAATGATGCTTAATTTGTGATTAGTGGTAGTATAAGGTGCAATATTATGGATTACATCTTGATTTGTGGTTGAATTAGTGAAGTTTTCTATTTATTGGTGATTTTTCTGTTTTAATATGAACATGATTGTGTGGCTATCTATGATGATTGGAAATGGTATATAATGACTCTAGGAGGTGGAAAAAGTGGGTAATTACAACCAATTTCTGTTTGGAAGAAAAATTGACAAGTTAGGGTTTTTGTGAATAACATTCTGCCCGGTTTTGTAGCTCCTAGTTAGAGGGCGAATTGGCCTTGGCTTAAAACATTAAAGTTGTAGGGAATGACATTTTAGAGGTGCCTGAAAAATTTCAGGTCAATCGGAGTAGCGTAGAATGAGAAAAGTCGAAATTACCCTTGCTGTCCTGGTTTTATCCGAATGTAAGAATTGCGCCTGTAATTGGTTGTTTTGGCTGGAATTGCTACGGAATTGGTAGTTGAGGTCTTCTGATGAAATGTATCCCTGTTTCTAAGCTTTCGAGTGGCTTTGGAATTTCTGGATTTGGACTTAGGTAGCCTGTTTTATGATGTTTACACCAGAATGCGATTTGTGAATGTGTTTTTCCGGTTCTGGTGTAGTATTTTGCCTTTTGGACCTGGTTGCACCCGAAACTGGACAGAGTTTCCTTCTGGAACATTGTAGCCCTATTTCTTAGCTTCGAAACGCTGGGTTTTACACCTTCATCCGACAATCGTAGTGCCTGTGATGCCATTACCGCAAAATGAGGTCAAAAACTATTTTTTCAGGGGTAAAGCTAAATCTTTTCCGGATTTTTCTGGTTTCCTCTAATGCTTATGTATGCTTATGGAACCCTCTTTCGGTAGTATTTGGCATTGGTTTATGACTTGTATTCGAGTCTTATTGTGCTTATGGGAATATTTTAGGGCTTGACTTTTATTTCCGGTCATTTTCCTAGCTAAATCCCGTACTTGAATGACTTTAAGCCTAGTGAACGGCTTTTGGAAATGAGATTATTTTGTGTAAGATGTTGGGACTGATTTGAGGAAATAATGAAGCCATTAATGGCTGGAGAATAGGTAAAAACAAGGGATTTGCTGCCGAAATTTTTACTTGAAGGCTAGTTTTGGTCCAAGTGCTTTTTGCCGCAAAATTTTATAACCCTTTTAGTTTAGCTTTGCGTTTGGTTTATGAAACCCTAGATATTTCCGTCCATCAGTCCAAATGCCCCGTTTTGCTTTAAAGTCATTTTTATGCATTTTACTCATCATTTATTGGGTTTCTTCGATTTCACCTAATTGGCTGTGCTATATTCTTTCTCGTTGAATCTTAGGTTTTCTCGGTGATTAAGGATTCTATCCAGAAGGATATTTCGCACGTTATTTTGCATAGTTAGGTGAGTGTTCCTTGTTTGTTAAATGCCCCTTGACTTCATAACTTGTATTCTTGAGTGATAACGTGTTAAGTGCTTTTAATGATTTCCAATTTCCAAAACGAGCTTTATAGGCGAGTGTGTACTTTATCGCACTCGACCTAAATAACTGTGCAATTTTCAAGGATTTAATGATTGAAATACTAGTTGCGCATGAATGTAAGCCTTTTTGGCTGAACTGGCCATTGCCCCTTGTTACCGATCGACTCGAGCCAGAAGCGGACTCGGTCGGGCGATTAGGTGACCTGGGTGAACGTTTTGGTATACTCGAGTATTACCTTGAAGTCTGGTGGAGCCCGGCCAATGGCTGGGAAGGGGGTGAATGAAATGAATGATTAAATGAAGCGCGGGTTTTATTTACAAAAAGAAAAAAAAATGCATTTTTAAAAGATTGAAGGAAGGAGGAAATGTCAGGGGAACGAGCGAGCGCGGGAATATTTGGCTCCTTGTGAGCCCGTATCCTTTTAATGTATGTGTTCTTATTGTTTTCCATGCTAAATGTTTCTTGAATTATTGATTATTGATGGTTTATGTATTGGCGTTGTTGTTTAATTACCTGTTCGGAACCTCACTGAGCTTTTAGCTCATCCCTTTAGTTTTGTTTTCCTTAACAGGGGAAGGCGAGCAAGGACGAGAGCTCTGTATAGACTAGCTGGTCTAGCTTTTGATTTTTCTTGTAATGGTTCTCGCCTTAGTGCTTGGCACGGGCTGGTTGTATGGTGGATTTGGAACCTTTGTATATTCGACGGTTGTACTTCTTTTGAGATCGTAATGTATATAAGTTTCGTTTAAGTTTTTGGATCATTGCTATATTTTTCGTATGGGCTGGATCTGGTTTTTGCTCGAGGATGGAAGTGATCGACTGAGTCCCGGCGAGAGCTGGGCAGGCGGTCCGCCGAACCCTTTGGTTCGCCTTAGGGGGAGGTGGGGCTGTCACACAACCTCCACCAACCTACAAGGTAATACTCGAGTATATCAAACGTTCACCCAGGTCACCATATCGCCGGACCGAGTCCGCTTCTGGCTCGAGTCGATCGCTAACAAGGGGCAGTGACCAGTTCAGCCAAAAGGCTTACATTCATGCACAAGTAACATTTCAATCGTTCAATCATTGAAAATTTCACAATCATTTAGGCTGAGTGCAATAAAGTACACACTCGCCTAGAAAACTCGTTTTGCCTAATCATTGAAAGCGTTTAACATGTTATCAGTCATATATACAAGCCATATAATCAAGAAACATAACAAACAAGGAACACTCACCGAATTATGCAAAATAACGTCCAAAATGTCCTATCGAATCTTACCCTCGATCACCGAGAAAACCTATGATTCAACGAGAAAGAATATTACAATTCATCTAGCAAAACAAGTAAGTAGAATCAAGGAACTCGACTAGTTACGAGTAAAACGGATAAAGGTGACTTTAAAGTGAAAATAAAGCCATTTGGATCTGTGGACGGAAACAACTAGGGTGTCATAAACCAAACTCAAAGGGTTATAACAGTTCCAATGGAAAACACTTGAATCAAAGTCAAGTCGGAATCCAACCAGATAGGCTCAGAAATATTAGTTTTCGGAATCGTTTATGTGGTTCAAAATCAATATACATTCAAGTAGGTATTATGGCCTACATGTCTTGACTGAGAAAACCTTAGGTCATACCTCGATATTTTGGTATGAAGTAGTAAATAAACATTTGAAGGTTCAAATGGAAAAGGTATCATGTTTTAAGATGGAAAACGGGCATAGTATTTGCCAAACGAAAATATACAAGTTCAAATAGAAGCTTAGCCCTTGAGCGAAAATTTGGGCAGCACGCCCTTTGTATTTTCCTATTTCCAGCCATTTATGGCTTCATTATTTTTCTTATTCAAACCCAAAGGTACACACACAACAATTTAATTTCAATAGCCGTTCAGTAAGCTCCAAGTAGTACCAGTACAATTCAAGCTAGGGAAAAGTCCGGAAATGAAAGTTAAGCTCTAAACCATAAAACAGTTTTTGACATCATTTTGCGGTTTTGGCACCATTGGCACTACGATTATCGGATGGAGGTGACAAGATACACCGTTTCGAAGCTAAGAGATAGTGCTACAATGTTGAAGAAGGCTACTCAGTCCAGTTTCTAGTGCAATCAGGTCAAAAATTCAATATACTAAACCAGAACCGCAAAAATAGGTTCACCAACCGCATTCTGGTTCAAACATCATAAGTCAGGCTACCTAAGTCCAAATCAAGTGATTCCAAAGCCATCCGAAAGCTAAGATACAAGGCTACAATTCTTCAGAAGACATCAACAACCAAATCAGAAGCATTCCCAATCAAATTAGCCAATCACAGAAGCAATTCTCAAGTTCGGGTAGAAACAGGGCAGCAGGGGTATTTCAGTCTTTTCACAAGGCTACGTTGCTCCGATTGACCTGAAATTTTGTAGGCATCTCTAAAATATCATTCCCTACAACTTTCATGTTTTAACCCAAGGCTAATTCGGCCTCTAACTATGATGAACAGTGCCAGGCAGAATTGGGGAAAATGAAACCCTAATCTGGAAATTTTTGCTTCAAACCAGAAATTTTCCACTAATCATTACAATTATCATACCAAAGCTTCATTCTAACCCATACTAGACCATCATACATGATCAAACAATATTAATCATATGAAAACAGAAAAATTCCCAATAAATAGAAAACTTAGACAACACAACCATAATTCATGAAATACTCCACAAAATTGCATCTTTAACTACCAACCTCTACTAATTTCACATCAAAACCAACAAAGGGATAATTTCTTAACCACTCACCTTTGTAACCTCAAGAAACAAGATTGCTAGGGCTTGTTCTTCCCAAATGGCTCCACCAATCCCCTTAAACTAGTTTAGCAACTCACTTTTGTGGAGAATTTTGGAATTTAAACGGTTGATTTGTGAGATTCAAGCAAGAAATTGAAGAAAGAAGTTGAGAGTTTTTCTCTTCTTTTCCACCAAGAAATTCGGCCAAAGAGGGAGAAATGGAAGATGATTTTTGGTCAAAATTAGTTTTAAGAAGGAAAGAAAATATCTTGGTCAAAAGTCCACCCTCGAATAGAAACGCGACATGTAGCGCCTTTTATGTGTAAGCTTATCTTCTTGTCTCTCCACTCTCATCCATATAACAACCTTCAATTATCTCTTAACACCTGGTAAAATAAATCCGATATCCAAAACTGAACCTAACTGGCCGAATTTTTCCGAACTTTCCGCACTAGCGGGTCCCACGTCCGGTGTACGTTCTTAATTTCTCAAAAACTAACCGATACTAGAAAAATAATTTTAAAACCCTATTTGCTCATAAAAATTATCTAGAAAATTTTTCTAATAAAGAAAATGCAGAAAATATGCCATTAAATAGAATAAAACCCAGAAAATGAGAAAATTACGGTGTCTCACACTGACCATCTAAGGAGTTGTGGGTTTGGAATGGTTTCTTGTTTGAACTGCAGCATTTTAGGAAATGATCCCATATCCATTTCTACCAAAAAGTGATGACATAAAAGAAAGAAAGAGAATTTTTTAATTCCATTTCTTACTACAAGAATCTCCTTGAAAGTGGAATGATAATGTTGTTCAGAGACTTTGAACTTTCCACTTGCAAATCCACAACAATGTCTGGTACCTTGCTTGTCTTCTTCAAGAAGTACAGCTCCCCAATATTGATCACTCGCATCAGTTTGTAATATCTTCTTGCCTTCAGCTGGGATGTGGAGGATAGAAAGATTTACCAGTTTCTGTTTGAGCTTTTGAATTGCTTGGGTCTGAGAAGATCCCCATAATGGAGGTGTCTTTTTGAGCATTTCAGTCAAAGGACTAATATGCTGTGCAGTTTTGGGAATAAATTCCCGGACATAGTTAACAATTCCAAGAAATTGTTGCACCTGGGTTTTTGTCGGATTTTCTTCTGGAAAATCTTTGATAGATTGTCCAACATGTTGTTCAGGGGTACAAGTACCTTTAGAAATTTTCATTCCAAGGAATGAAATTTCTTGTTTTGCCAAAAATATTTTTTTTTTCAGAAATCATGATTCCGTATTGCTTAACAATATTGTGAAAAGTATTAAGCAATTGGAAATGTTCTTCCCAAGAAGTACTGAAAAGAAGAATATCATCAATGTATATCAGGGCTGAATGTAGTATAGGCTGAAAAATCTTTATCATGGCTTTCTGGAAAAGTAAAGGTGCCGTTTTGAGACCAAAAGGCATGACCTTCCATTGAAAGTGATGATTTGGAATGCAAAAGCCTGTTTTATGCCTATCATCAGGATGAATTCCCAACTGCCAGAAGCCAGATTTTAAATCAAAATTTGAAAACCATTTTGCTTTGGCAATCTGAGCAAACAGTGTAAATCTGTTGGGAATAGGAAATTTGTCATGAAGAAGAAAAATGTTGAGAGGCTGGTAGTTGATTACCAATCTCATCTTTCCTCTTACCTGCTTAGATCTCTTGTTGACATAGAATGCTTGACATGCCCATTGAGAGTCAGAAAGTTCAATTAAACCAAACTTTAGGAGCTCTTCGCATTCTTGTTCTGCAAGCTTAGTATCTTCAGGATTCATTCCTGAATGACTAGCTTTTGTAGGATTTATATCCACATTCTTTTTGAAGGGAAGTTGGATATAAAAATCAGGGTTTTCCCAAAGGAGATGATCACATTTTTCCAGAAACTCTTGATGATTGGAAGCACATGATTCTTTAATCATTTTTTCTTGAAAATCCTTGAGCTGGGCTTCTATCAACATAATTTGTTCTTCTTGGATAAAATACAATTTTGGGATATCAATATATGGTTTAAAATATTTTTTTGATTTTATCCCTTTTCCTGTAGCAAGATATTTATTCTCACGATAAAGATCCTTTGAAACAAAAGTTGCTCCAAGGAATTTTGAGCTCACACAGCAATCTGGAAGAAGTTTGAGAGTAATGGGAGTTTTAGTTATAAATTCAGTATAAAAAAGATTCCCATCCGCCCCTCTAAACTCATGAACATATGGAGTCCAATAATGATCTGGCAAAACATCTTTTTTCATGATTGAAAGTGAAGCACAAGAATCAAAAAATGCAATGAGTGGAATTGGTTTAGAGTACTTATCCAATAAGATGTGAACTAAAGCTTGAGGATAAGTCTTCTTTTCAATCTTTATTGGAGTAATAGTAAAGATTTCATCAGGGACCTGTAATGCCAAAAGAGTTGAGTCAGTGACTTCTTCTTGTTCAGAAAATTCAGATTCTAAGTCAGAAATATGAAAATGGAGTTCATTTTGAATTTCTGAAATAAGATGTACTCCCTTTTGATTTTGAGGACAATTTTGTGCAAAATGTCCTGGTTTTCCACATATGAAACATTTGTCTCCTTTGTTCCCTCGGAATTTCTTGCCTTTCCTTTTGAAATATCTCCATTTCTTTCTGAAAGGTCTTTTAGGGAATCCCTTGTATCTTTTGCTAAAGCTTTTGAATCTTTTGAATTTCTTTCTTCGTTTGAATGGGACACATGCTTGACATTTTCCCTTTGTTATCAGTTCAGGCTTTTTGCAGGCTTGATCTAAACAAACATCTCCTTTAAGATATTCACGAATGACCTTTCTCTTATTGCATAGGTCATCAAGAGATAAGAGAACTGCTTGCTTGATTTGTCCTGTAGATAGATTAAGAATAGATCCATATTTGTTATGGATATATATTTCAGCACCATCTGCAAGAGATTTGGGAAGAGAACTGATAAAAGCCTGTTTGAGGTTGATATCTACACCAAGGGCAAAAAATAATTTAGTCATTCTTTTGAAATGTTTATTAAGATCTCTTCGTTCATAAGACAAACATTTCATTTGAAAGAATTCTCTTCGCTTAGTTTCTTTGCTTTCTTTAACATCTCCAATAAACATTAGATGAAGAATATTAATGTTTTCAGAGAAGTCTTGCAGGGTTAAGAAAGTCATCTTATCCCGATCTCCTAAACTTGTCCACCAGTCTTTGAGAATTCCTGCAAAATGAACAGTAAAGACTGATAAGATTTCAAAATGAGATTCTTCAGTTAAATTCTGGACAATCATCCAAGCATGAAATTCTTGGAATCTTGCTTCCCATTGTTCAGCAGGAATATTATCAATTGTAAAAATTTGTACTCCCTTAGATTTTGGAAAGTCAGACTTTTGTGGTCTGAATGATGTTCCAACTTCTTCTTCATCTTCAGGGTATACAACTTTAGGTTTATCTGCCAGATTAACTTCTAGAATTTGTTCTTCTTCAAAAGGATGGTTAGTTTCCATGATGGTTTCTTCAGAAGAAAATTCCTCAGAAACTTCAGAACTAGTCGTAGAGGTCGTCTCAAGCTCTGTTGATTCTTCATTTGTGTTATTTTCTTCAGAAACTTGTGAGTGTGTTGAAATGTATGGAATTGAATCTTCATGAAGAGGATTATCATAGATCTTAGTAGCTTCATTTGCTTTCCTTTCCTGGTTAAGAGAGAACAGAGGATTAGTATGCACGGAATACATTAATGAAGTGTCTGCTTCTTGTGCTACTTGTTTTGCTTTTCTTCCTTTCTGCTTCAGCTTTTTCTTCTGCCTCTTGAGCCTTTTGCTTGGCTATTTCTTCTTCCTTTTGCTTTTGTTTGTTTTTGAGATATTCTCGCAAAACCTGTGCAATATCAAAAGGTTTAGAAGTTTGTGGTGTTTGGTCAGGGAAAAATACTGAAGGATTAGGAGTGGTAACTCCTCCAAAATAAAAAGGTGTTGGCCAGTTTCTGATAGGTGTAGCACCAAAACCTGGACTTACCTTAGAAGATGGTTCAGTTGGTCCAATATCAAATTTAGGAACTTCTCCTATTGTTCTGAGTGTAGCAAGTTGATTTTGAATAAATTGAGTTTCCTTTTCTTTATTCAAAACAAAACTAGCTAAAGAAGATGAATCAGTAGGTAATTCATACTTGAGTCCTTCAAGCCTTCTTTCAAAAACATCAATCATATGTGATACCTGGGAATTCTGTGATTTGACTGCCGTATCAACATGATCAATTTTTCCGCTTACTTCTGTAACATTTTTGTGAATAGAAGTAAGTGCAGAATTTTGAACAAGAGAGTTTTCTGTATGCCAATTGAGAACTTCTTCAGCAGGACTAGGACTAACTGTTTCTCCTGTGGGTAAAAACTATAAGAGCCACATTTTGGATTTTTGGGGTATGTTTAGAACCATTTTTAACAAATGATTCTAAAGGGGGAAAATCTGTTTCTTGAAACATGAAACATTCAGGGATGGCTTGAACTTGTGTTTCAACCTTCTGATGAAGACATTGGTTGAGTGAAACAGATTTAGGTTTCCATTCCTGGGTCAATTTCTTTGTTTGCTCCCTTGCTTCTTTTTTTAAAATATCAAGGCATTTTTGATAATAAGGATGAAGAGATGTGATGTCCTTTTTTGGCTGTTGAAAAACCCAAGAAGACGGAATCCCGTAGCTATCAAAGCTACTACGAGCTGACTGAAAATTATCAGTATCTGGTTCTCTGGTGGAGAATCTGGTTTACATGGTCGAGGTTCAAAAGGTTCAGGGTCAACTGGTTTAGATTTCTTTTTCTTTGAAGTGACAGGATCTGGAGTACCATAGGTGTGTTCCCACCAACATTCATCACACTTGGTACACACATCAAAATAGATGTGGCCAGAGATTGGATCCTGAAAATGATAAATAGCTTCACCTTTTTGGTTAAAATGAGCTATTATATCTTGAAGGAAACACTTTTGATTGTCATAAAGATCATATCGGCCCATCAATCTTCCAGTTTCTGTTGGCATCTGCATAGGAACCTCTGCAATCATAATAGAAGGAATATGTAATTTAGAGGAAGACTTGAGATGAGAATGATCCAATGAAATAGAAATTCTCCGTTCTGTTGTGCGACCAATCCTTGAATTTGAAGATTCAAGGGGTTCATTAGCCTGGGTATGGAGAGATTCATAGTCAGTTATCCAACTGTTTGGTAACAGTGAGATTAAATCTGACTTAGAAATCTGTCTTGGGACATGAGTACAAGAGGCTGAATTCTTCTCATCAACCTGGATGAGAAGAGCATTTTCACCACCAGGGATTGTTAGATCAAGAGCATGATTTTGAACCCTGTACACCATCTGGTAGTGTAAGGTTGCTGCTACTGCATCTTGAACTTGATCTACTCCAATAATCTGTACCTGGACTTTTAAAGCATCAAGAAGATATGGATCTGCTAATGACATATTAAAATTAGGGAAAAGAGTTACAAACACTGTTCCAGCATTCAAAGTTGTTTCAACTGTTGTAATGCAAGCATGCTGGTATGTAGTGAATCTAGTGTCAAGTAGTGCTACCCGAGCAACTACTGGTAATCCTTTTCTCCCATGAAATGATAAGGATATCCTGATTGCTCCAAAGTGTATATGGGTATATCCCTGCTGTTTCCATTGCAAAGGAAAATCATTTGGAATATGGAGAGTTATGAATTGTTCCCTTTTTGTGGCAGAAATGGGATGCTGATCAATCTTAGAAGCCTGAATATATTCTTTAACTCCTTTTGGATGATATTGAATTAAAGACTTTATTACCCTTGCTGGAGAGAAAGATTTCTTACCAAAAGCAGTATATGGATTAATAATAGGTAAAGAGGTAGGATTAACCACCTCTGGCTCAATAGAAACTTCATACAAATAATCTAATTTATCACTGTTGACCTTATTTAATACAAGCCCATCAGAAGTAGTTACAAACGAAGAACTGGAAGTAGACATGGCAAAAAATTCTAAGCTCTATATACTTTAAGACTCTGATCAATAATCACACGACTCTTTTTTGCCTTTTTTCTCTCTTTTCTATCTATCTCCTCACACCTAAGAACATGAAGACGATGATAAAGTAAATCAATATGCACTTGTCGACTTACTATAGTATAAGACATAGGATGTAAAAACTCTGCTGCATCTTTTTGTTCTTTTTCATATATATCAATAAACATTAAACAATTTTCTTGATTATAGTTATCATAAGCACACCAATGATTACCTTGAAAAATATGATCTCGAATATGGTTATACCAAGCAGTATAATTATTATGTAAATCTAACCATTGCATAGTATTACGATATTCATTGACAAGATTCATAAGTACGGAATACTGAAAAATATGTAGGATGAAAACTTATTTCCTTTGAACGTTTGGCTCTGATACCAACTTTTAGAGTTGCCGGCATCCTTCAAAGTATTCCTGATCAACACAACCATCCTCTCGTCTTTCAACAATCAAGGGACTTTTATGAAGCGATTTTGGATACCCATCTAGCCATATATCATTGCCGCGTTCAAAGGAAATAAAGGAAAACTTAGCCTTCCATGAACATAGAAACACTCTAGTTTATTGATATGAACTTGGGATACAAAGTCTGATCTAGAGTCTGATAATCCTTCGTTAGGTGAGGTTCATCTATTTATACTAGATCCAGACGATCTTTGCAAGTGACCTTTGGACAAACGACTCTTCAGTAAAGTAAATAGACAATTGACCTTTGCAGTTCAAAGGACAAACGACTTTTCGGTAAACAAGACAAACATAGTAAAATGACTCTTCGTAAAGTAAAAGATTTTTCAGACAAGTGGCCGACAAATGGCCGGCACTGATTTATAGACAAGTGGCCGACAAGTGGTTGACCGCCTTGCTTTCTTTAACATCACCAATAAACATTAGATGAAGAATATTAATGTTTTCAGATAAGTCTTGTAGGGTTAAGAAAGTCATCTGATCATCCTTCGTTAGGTGAGGTTCATCTATTTATACTAGATCCAGACGATCAGAGAAGTCTTGTAGGGATAAGAAAGTCATCTTATCCCGATCTCCTAAACTTGTCCACCAGTCTTTGAGAATTCCTACAAAATGAGCAGTAAAGACTGATAAGATTTCAAAATGTTCTGCAAGCTTAGTATCTTCAAGATTCATTCCTGAATGACTAACTTTTGTGGGATTTATATCCTCATTCTTTTTTAAGGGAAGTTGGATATAAAAATCAGGATTTTCCCAAAGGGGATGATGAAGATACTAAGCTTGCAGAACAAGAATGCGAAGAGCTCCTAAAGTTTGGTTTAATTGAACTTTCTGACTCTCAATGGGCATGTCAAGCATTCTATGTCAACAAGAGATCTGAGCAGGTAAGAGGAAAGATGAGATTGGTAATCAACTACCAGCCTCTCAACATTTTTCTTCTTGATGACAAATTTCCTATTCCCAACAGATTTACACTGTTTGCTCAGATTGCCAAAGTAAAATGGTTTTCAAAATTTGATTTAAAATCTGGCTTCTGGCAGTTAGGAATTCATCCTGATAATAGGCATAAAACTGGCTTTTGCATTCCAAATCATCACTTTCAATGGAAGGTCATGCCTTTTGGTCTCAAAACGGCACCTTTACTTTTCCAGAAAGCCATGATAAAGATTTTTCAGCCTATACTACATTCAGCCCTGATATACATTGATGATATTCTTCTTTTCAGTACTTCTTGGGAAGAACATTTCCAATTACTTAATACTTTTCACAATATTGTTAAGCAATACGGAATCATGATTTCTGAAAAGAAAATGTTTTTGGCAAAACAAGAAATTTCATTCCTTGGAATGAAAATTTCTAAAGGTACTTGTACCCCTGAACAACATGTTGGACAATCTATCAAAGATTTTCCAGAAGAAAATCTGACAAAAACCCAGGTGCAACAATTTCTTGGAGTTGTTAACTATGTTTGGGAATTTATTCCCAAAACTGCACAGCATATTAGTCCTTTGACTGAAATGCTCAAAAAGACACCTCCATTATGGGGATCTTCTCAGACCCAAGCAATTCAAAAGCTCAAACAGAAACTGGTAAATCTTTCTACCCTCCACATCCCAGCTGAAGGCAAGAAGATATTACAAACTGATGCGAGTGATCAGTATAGGGGAGCTGTACTTCTTGAAGAAGACAAGCAAGGTACCAGACATTGTTGTGGATTTGCAAGTGGAAAGTTCAAAGTCTCTGAACAACATTATCATTCCACTTTCAAGGAGATTCTTGCAGTAAGAATTGGAATTAAAAAATTCTCTTTCTTTCTTATATCTCATCACTTTTTGGTAGAAATGGATATGGGATCATTTCCTAAAGTGCTGCAGTTCAAACAAGAAACCATTCCAAACCCACAACTCCTTAGATGGTCAGCATGGTTCTCACAATATTCCTTTGATGTTAAACACATTAAAGGAAAGAAAAATATTGTTGTTGATTTCTTTTCCAGAAAAGAACCCTTACCTCAACAAGTCTCCTCCTGCTTAATGTTTACCACAGTTCAACCAGACCCTCCTGATATTCATGAGATACCATACCCATGGGAAAAAGAAGATATAGAGAGAATCCGAAATCATTATGAACTAGAACTTTTTAGTTCATATGGTGGTTCAATCTTAAGTCCCTTTGGAACAAATCCTCAGTATCCATACTGTCAAATCTTCATAGCCAATCCAACTGATTTTCCAAATGAATTGTTATGGTATTTTTGGTGCTTATGCCATCACTATCATATTTTGGTAGAATTTCAGTGTCCTTTCTTCAATAGACCATTGACAAAAAATTTGAAAATATTTCTTCAATGGTTTAAACCTTTGTTCTACTGGTCTCAATTGTTTTCTTCAAATCCAAACCATGTGATTTTCCACTTCTATCGACCTTGTCATCTGATAAATAATCAAGTTCAACCCTGTGCCAATGCAATTATTTATAAGGAAAGTCCTCATACTATTTTAGACCAAGATGTTGAATATGGGGAAACTCAGAGATACATATTCCAAGAAAATAGATGTATTCCTCCTGAAATTTGGCCAGGACCTTATGGCTCATGGAATTTCGAAAATAAACATCCTCAATGGACAAAAATCCAACAAGCCAAAGAAACATGGAAGAGAAGAATGAATTCATTTGATATGCAAGATTCTCAGGATCCAAATGAACCAGAAAGTTCTCAACACAAGGGAAATGATGAAACCTCCTCTGAGGAGTCCTATGACCCATCTCATTATTTTTCCAGCATGACCCACTAAGAAAAAATGAACATCGACAACATGATGGATGTGAGGCCCCAGTTCGTACTACGTTGATATATTCATTAATTTGGAGGTAACGTTTGGTTTTGGGAGTATTTCGAAAACCCTAAGTAGGAATTAAGATTTAAACCCTAAGTTCCGGTTAAGATTGAAAACCCGTTTTTTTCTACATTTTCTTGATTAGAAAATTCCCCAGACAAAGTTTATGAGCAAATATCATTTTCAAATGATTTTTCTAGTATTGTAAAGTTTTTGAGAAATTACGGATATATAACGGACGTGGGACCCACTAGTGCGCAAAGTTCGGAAAAATTCGGCCAATTAGGTTAAATTCCGGATACTGTGTAAAATTTATCGGGTGTTAAGAGATAAGTAGAGTGTGTGAAATGATTGATGTGAGAGAGAAAAGAAAGGATAGAAATGCATTTAATGGAGTGACAAGTGTCACATTTCCATTGGTTGAAACCTAAGACAACTATTCACCTTTTTGACCTTTCTTACCCATGAAATAAATATCTCAAAAATTGACCAAAATTCACCATTTCTTCTCCTTCTTGTGGCCGACCAACATCAAGCAAAAGGAAAGGAAAAGCTCTCCAAATTTCATGCTCCAATCTTGCACAAATCAACAAACCAACCGATTAAACTTGAAACCTCTCCATAAAATCCCTTAAGTGAGTGATAGTGAGTTGTGTGGTGAAGTTGGTTGGAAGCTTAAGGTGCTAAGTGGTCTCTCTTCTTTGGTTCTAAGGTAAGTGACTATGGAACCCCTCTCTTCTATCTAAGATGCTTAATAAATAATTTGTGGTTATTATAAGTGTGATTTTGTGGACTATTTCTTGATTTTAGTCAAGATTGATGAAGTTTTCTATTTATTTGGGATTTTTGCTGGTTGCATATGATTACTATGATGTGGCTACGTATGATGAGTGGAAATGTTATGTAATGAAGCTAGAAGGTGGAAAAAGTGGACAATTGCAACCAATTTTGGGTTTGGAAGAAAATCTGGAAAATTAGGGTTCTTGGTTCTTCATTCTGTCCGAAATTTTTGGTCCTAGATAGAGGCCGAATTGGCCTTGACTCAAAACATGAAAGTTGTAGGTATTGATGAGGTTGAAGTGCCTGCAAAATTTCAGGGCATTTGGAGTAGTATAGAGTGAGTTATGCCGTTTTTACTGTTGCTGTTTTTGGTGAACAGAATGTCCGAACTGCAATAGTAATCGTTTGTTTTCACTGGAATTGGTTTGGATTTTGTTGTTGGTGTCTTCTGATGAAATGTAGCTGGACGTTTTAGCTAACTTATGCCTTTGGAATTTCGGCATTTGGACTTGTATGGACTGAGATATACCGATTACAGTTTTATGTGATTTGCAAACCTGTTTTGGTAATTCTGGATTTGTATTTTGCATATTTGACCTAGTTGTGCTAGGATTTGGACTGAGTGGCCTTCTACATTGTTGTACTCCTGTTTCTTAGCTTCGAAACGGTGGGTCTTACACCCCCATCCGATAACCGTAGTGAATTTGGTGCCATTACCGCATATTGAGGTCAAATACGGTTTGTGATTCTGGTACGTTTTTGGAAAGTTTATGGCTGGAACTTTGGCTTCACATTTGACTGAGTTACAAGCTGTTTGGACTTCCGACCAAAACACCAAACTTATAGCCCTATATCAGAGCTTTCTAACGCCCTTGGAATTTCATGAATCGGATTTATAAAACCTGAGATATAGCCGAGCAAACAAGGCTTGCCCGTGAAAATGACCAGAAATCTGTTTTGGTCCTGATGACCAATTTCCGTTCCGAATTTGGGTTGCCGACCTTCATGAAAGTTGTTCCATTTGGAATGAACTATCTAACTGCCAATTTTCAGCTCTTTTGACCATGTGTAGCATAGAAAACAGTTTGCACTCAAAACTGACCATTTGTGCATTTGCCAGATTTCGTAAGTGATTGTGTTTGGTTCATTTGGGACTAAAGCCTCCAGTTTCAGTTCTGGATGTCTTCATAACAGTTGTTGTTCATCCTTTAAGCTTCGATATGGCGTCTCATATGCCTTAATCCGATATTCGTAGCTCAACTTATGAGTAAACTAGAAACGAGTGTCAAATCTGCCGTTTCCGCTAACGGCCGTCTCCGTTTCCGTTCGTCATATTTATGTGCGCGCGTGCCGTTTTTGCCGTTTTGCTTGTTTTAGGCACGATAGTAGCCGTTTGCGATATTATGTGACACAATCTTCTATTTCAGACGGTGGTGAGCTGGGCGGAACTGGTGGGGCCCACTACTAGCTGTTCATTTTGATCCGACTTCGTACTTTTGCTATTTCAGTTTCTGAGTAAGTATTCAGGCCGGTTTGGTATGTTTTCTTTGCTATGTGTTTGAGATATGTGAAAAGGGCACTTAGGCGAGGGTGTACTTTATCGCACTCGACCTAAACCCTAATTTGAATGTATAATTGTACTTGGCATCTGTATATGAACCTTTTGGAACCAAAACCCTTGAGCTTGTGGCTCGGGGCGACTTTCGAATAAAGTTTGTGAAGTTTGCAAAGTTTGTGATTTTGAATAATTTTGTGAAGTTTGTGAGTTTGGGGCGAACTCTTGACCTGGTTGGACTATTCGAGCCGGTTAGGGCTTGGTCGAAGGCAGTCCAACTTAGTCTGAGGTCACCAAGTTTGTGGGTTCATGTTATGAACCAATTTTGTGAATCCGGTTCACCGAGAAGGTGACCAAGTTTGTGGGTTCATGTTATGAACCAATTTTGTGAATCCGGTTCACCGAGAAGGTGACCAAGTTTGTGACCCGAGCTTGTGACTCAAGCTCAAGTTTGTGATTTCGTTCGCTCGGGCAAGTTTGTGAGGTGACTGGCCAGTGAGGGTGATAAGGTGTCGGTGGGTGTACAAGTGAAGTTCTACGGACTATTTTTGCGGTCGACGGAGTGTCGACAGGAGATCATACATGGCACATGAATTGGCTTTGGAGCCACCCGTATCCTTATTATGTGATGTTACTTTTCTGCTTTTGCTTTACTCTTATTGTGTAACTGTTATGTGAAATTTATGTTTTCGCCCCTGTTTACTTACTAAGCATATAGCTTACCCCTTTCCTTTTGTTTTCCTTAGCAGGGGCCGACGCGGGGACTTTTGGCTCGTATACTAGTATAGTTAGATTGGCTTGTAATAGTTGAATAGTTAGAATGTTTGTTTTTGTTTTGGTGGTTTGTATAAGGACCTTTCTTAGGGTCTATCTTCTGCTGGTTGTGATTGTAGTATATTAGAGTGGTTTGACTCGAGACTTTTGAAGATGTGAATATAACTTTTGGGATTGTATATATTGTATTTAGTGCTCTTTCGAACTTTAAGTTTTGAGTCCTGGCGCGAGCTAGGCAGGCGGCCCGCCGATATCCTTGGGTTCGCCCTTGGGAGAAGTGGGGTCGTCACAATGGAAGGATGAGTACAAGGCAGTCAACCACTTGTCGGCCACTTGTCTATAAATCAGTGTTGGCCATTTGTTGGCCACTTGTCTGAAAAATCTTTTACTTTACGAAGAGTCGTTTTACTATGTTTGTCTTGTTTACCGAAGAGTCGTTTGTCCTTTGAACTGCAAAGGTCAATTGTTTTTTTACTTTACTGAAAACTTAGCCTTCCATGAACATAGAAACACTCTAGTTTATTGATATGAACTTGGGATACAAAGTCTGATCTAGAGTCTGATCATCCTTCGTTAGGTGAGGTTCATCTATTTATAGATATATATTTCAGCACCATCTGCAAGAGATTTGGGAAGAGAACTGATAAAAGCCTGTTTGAGGTTGATATATGCACCAAGGGACTTTTATGAAGCGATTTTGAATACCCATCTAGCCATATATCATTGTCGTGTTCAAAGGAAATAAAGGAAAACTTAGCCTTCCATGAACATAGAAACACTCTAGTTTATTGATATGAACTTGGGATACAAAGTCTGATCTAGAGTCTGATGATCCTTCGTTAGGTGAGGTTCATCTATTTATACTAGATCCAGACGATCTTTGCAAGTGACCTTTGGACAAACGACTCTTCAGTAAAGTAAACAGACAATTGACCTTTGCAGTTCAAAGGACAAACGAATATGGTTATACCAAGCAGTATAATTATTATGTAAATCTAACCATTGCATAGTATTACGATATTCATTGACAAGATTCATAAGTACGGAATACTGAAAAATATGTAGGATGAAAACTTATTTCCTTTGAACGTTTGGCTCTGATACCAACTTTCAGAGTTGCCGGCATCCTTCAAGGTATGCCCGATCCTTGAAAATCCTTGAGCTGGGCTTCTATCAACAGAATTTGTTCTTCTTGGATTAAATACAATTTTGGGATATCAATATATGGTTTAAAATATTTTTTTGATTTTATCCCTTTTCCTGTAGCAAGATATTTATCCTCACGATAAACATCAAATCCAAGTAAAAGATCCTTTGAAACAAAAGTTGCTCCAAGGAATTTTGAGCTCACACAGCAGTCTGGAAGAAGTTTGAGAGTAATGGGAGTTTTAGTTATAAATTCAGTATAAAAAAGATTCCCATCCGCCCCTCTAAACTCATGAACATATGGAGTCCAATAATGATCTGGCAAAACATCTCATATCCATAACAAATATGGATCTATTCTTAATCTGTCTACAAGACAAATCAAGCAAGCAGTTCTCTTATCTCTTGATGACCTATGCAATAAGAGAAAGGTCATTCGTGAATATCTTAAAGGAGATATTTGTTTAGATCAAGCCTGCAAAAAGCCTGAACTAATAACAAAGGGAAAATGTCAAGCATGTGTCCCATTCAAACGAAGAAAGAAATTCAAAAGATTCAAAAGCTTTAGCAAAAGATACAAGGGATTCCCTAAAAGACCTTTCAGAAAGAAATGGAGATATTTCAAAAGGACAAGAAATTCCGAGGGAACAAAGGAGACAAATGTTTCATATGTGGAAAACCAGGACATTTTGCAAAAAATTGTCCTCAAAATCAAAAGGTAGTACATCTTATTTCAGAAATTCAAAATGAACTCCATTTTCTTCATGTTCCTTCCATCCCACTTGGTCCGGTTACACATGCAAGGGCAAAACGATTCAAGGAGTCACTTCAGGCACTTGATCGAAGTGTTCAAGATCAACAAGATGTCTATAGAAACATTGAAGGCTTGGAAGATGTTAATCAAGTTGTCTACACGTTGATTCAAGCCAATGAAGCTTCATGTTCTGGTCACGCATGTTCTTAGTCATTTTGGCCGCTTATTAGTATCATTAGTCGTTGGTTTGGTAGTTAGTTTCATTGTCCACTTGTGTTAATAAGTCAGCCCACTTGAAGGCAAAGTGTGGTCTGACTCCCTTCCTAGTTTAGGAAGGATTAATGAGCCGCCAATCCTTGTTCCAAACGGATTAGGCCCTAGGGTTCTAGCCTATAAAAAGGCATACTATGTACGGTTTGAGGTTAGACAATTTGGAGATACAATTTTATTTTGTTTTCCTCTTCAACCGAGAGTTACTTTCTTACTTGCATGGCAAGGGTTTCTTAATCAATCTCGCGTATTGTCCTTGATTGTTCAAACCAGCCTATCTACGTGAGTATCCACTTCACTTGGAGTCGCTGTTCTACCATCTCTAGTCAAGTCGAGCCGTCCTTCTTGACTCTAGGTTCCAACATCCCAAACATTTGATAATCCTTCTAGATCCTTGGGCGTGACGTGCTACGGGTCTCGGAACAAGTTGACCGAGAGACGTATCAGTTGGTATCAGAGCTGGTTAAGGTATCAAATCGTTATATCCACTTGCTTTTTTTTTGTTTAGTTCGTTCTAGGGTTTATCGTTTTCCGCTGACTTGTTGCTTCTTGTCCGAAGTTGTGATCCTTCGTTGTCTTGAAATTTTGTCCGTAGTTGTGTTTGTCGTTTGGCTTAAAATTATGTCCGTAGTGTGTTCCTTCATTTGTCTTGAAATTCGTTCCGTAGTGTGTTCCTTCGTTAGTGTCTATTTTATTGTCTTGCAAATCTATCCAAAGTTGAGTCGCTAGTGTTCCGTCGTTTGTGATGCGGTAGAGCAAGAGGCCCATGGTGTTTAAATAGACCCTGTGAAAGTGCCCCAAGACCCAGTGGCAGGTGCACGAGCTAAGAGGTTCAAAGAGTCACTTCAAGCCTTGGTTCATGCCTTTCAAGCTCAAGAGAAACCAAGCATTGAAGGACTTGACATGGAGGATCCTTGCAAGACTACCAAGATATTGCTTACAATTGAAGGAGCAAGTGATCAAGCTCCAAATGGTGGATTGTGCCGCGATTAAGTAGCTCATGTTGAGTTTAGTTCGGCCATGTGGGCCTTAGGTCCAATAGCACTTTAGTTAGTCATTAAGTTAGTTAATTAGTACGTTAGATTTCGGCCAAGAGAAAGAAATGGGCTGGCCGAATTTCCTTAATGTTTTCCAAGCTTTATTAGGTTTTAGTCAAGGCTATAAATAGCCTTAAGTGATGTTTTACATTCAGTTTTTCGATATTATTAATAAAATTTCTAGAAATTTGCTTTCTTTTGAAGCACTTTTCCTTTACATTGAACACCCTAGAGTTGATCCTAGGCTGTTTCTTGACTTATCAATCAAGCAAGCACACTTGATTGTGGCGTCTTCTACCATCGGATTCAAGCTTGAGTGGTCCAAGTTTGGAGGTCGAGTCCATCAAATCGTAACATGTCCTCTAAAGATCTAGGGTTTGCTTCCGCGTGTCGTCTCCTTGGTGCCCGTGGCTCAAGGAATCACATCAGTTTGTCTTGTGTCTATTGCTGTCCGAAAATTTCCAACCTCATTGTTCTCGTGTTATCCAACTTGTTAACTTGTTTTCAAATCTGAATTTTGCAAAACTTGTTGGTATTGCGTGAATCTTGAAAGATCCTACAAGAAATCTTGAGTTTCTTGACCACAATCTTGGAGTTCTTGAAATTCTTGACAACCTTCTTGGAAATATTTGGGGTTCCAAACACTTCAAGACTTCCAATCTTGAGGTTCTTGAAATCTTGAAAATTTTCTTGAAGAATCTTGAAGTTCTTGAAAGGATCTAGACCGCGTGAATTGGCCAAAGGACAAATCTGGAAATTCTTCCATTCGGCCAAGTGGTGTGTTGTTCTTGTCCTTGATAGTAAAAAAAAAAATAGAAAACAAAAGAAAAAAAAGGGAATCAGCGAGTGCAAAATCATGCACTAGATCTTGTAGTTCCTGGTGGTGAAAATGCTCTTCTTATTCGGGTTGATGAGAGGAACTCTGCATGTTGCACCCATGTACGCAGACAAATCTCAAAGTCAGATCTGATCACACTCTTGCCTGATAGTTGGTTCACTGACTATGAGTCTTTGCATACTCAAGCAAATGAACCACTGGAGTCTTCACTCTCAAGGATCTCACAATCAAAAGAAGGGAGAACATCAATCTCTTTTGATCATTCACATCTAAAATCCAAAAATAATACTTTATCTATTTTGCTTGCAGAAGTCCCTATAAAATCACCAAGTGAAGAAGCAATTCATCTGGGAGCATATGAAGAAAACTGCAAGAAATCCTGTATCCTTCAGGATATAATTCAGTATTTTGACACAAATAGAGATGCAGTTTACTACTTCCAAGATCCTATTTCTGGGCATATCTATTTTGATACATGCACAAACCGTGAAGAATGCTGGTTAGCAGAACAATTGGAATGTGATGTTTTAGATCTCTGTTCTAAAAGAAACAGATCTAAAAGGTCTAAACCAGTAGACCCAATATCATTTGAACCACGACCTTGCAAGCCAGATCCAGAACCAAGACAACCTGATGTTGATGATTTTGCATCATCCAGAAGTAGCTTTGATGGATACAAAATCCCTACATCATGGGTTTATCAATCCCCAAAACCAAACAAAGCTCTTCATCCTTATTATCAAAAATGTCTTGATATCTTGGAAAAAGAAGCAAGGGAATAGAGCAAGAAGAAGCAGACCCAGGAATGGAAACCTATTCAAACCCAAAAATGCTCAATTCCAAAGTTTGAACCCATAGCTTCAGCTCAGCCAACCGAATGTTTTATGTTTCAAGAAGCTGATTTTCCTCCTTTAGAATCATTTGTAAAAAATGATTTTAAACATACCCCAAAAATCCAAACTCCAGCACCTGTCATCCTTCCAACTAGAGAAACCCAGAGAACCAGTCCTGCTGATGAGGTTCTTAACTGGCAGACAGAGAATTCCCTGGTCTAGAATGTTGCTCTCACCACAATTCATCATAATGTTTCTGAGGTACACAAAAAGGTGAATCATATTGATACCACTGTTAATCATCTTGATACTACAACTCAGTCTCAAAAAGATCAAGTATCACATATGATTAATGTTCTTGAAAGAAGACTTGAAAGTCTTAAATATGATGTACCTACTACCTCATCATCTTTAGCAAATTTTGTTTTGAGCAGAGAAAAGGAAACTAAATTTCTTCAAAACCAAATTGCTAATTTGAAAGCAACAGGAGAAGTTCCAAAATATGATATTGGACCATTTGAACCTACTCCCCAGGCAAGTTCAGGGTTTGGTGCCATTCCTCTGAGGAATTGGCCAACCCCCTTTTATTTTGGTAATGTTACAACACCTAATCCTTCAATTTTCTTTCCAGATCAACCACAACCAGCTTCTAAACCTTTTGATATAGCTGCAGTTCTACGAGAATATCGTAGAAATAAGAAAGAACAAGAAAGAAAAGAAAAGGAGCAAAAGAAGATCGAAACTGAGCAAAGAAAAGCAGAAGAAGAAAGAAAACGAAAAGCTAAAGTAGTTGCTGATCAACCAGAAGCTTCATTAATGTATACAGTACATACTAATCCTGTTTTTTCTGTTGAACAGGAACAAAAGGCAAATGAAGCCACAAAGGTATATGATAATCCTCTTTCATCTATGTTCCCTATATTACTACATAGACATCAGATCCAGAATCCCCAGAATCAGAATCTTCAAAAGAAAGTTCAGATGACACAAATTCTGATTCAGACAGTAGCCAAGAACAAACATTAGAATCCTCCGAATCTTCTGATCAATCAATAACTATTCATTTTTGTTATTCCCTGTAGAAAATATTGAAAGAATAAGAAACCATTATGAACTTGAACTGTTTAGTTCATATGGTGGCTCAATCCTTAGTCCCTTTGGTACCAATCCCGAATATCTTTTTGTCAGATCTTCATAGCCAATCCAACTGAATTTCCAAAAGAATTATTATGGTATTTTTGGTGCTTATGTCACCAATATCATATTTTAATGGAATTTCAGAGTCCATTTTTCAATAGACCATTAATCCATAATCTCCAAATATTTCTTCAATGGTTTAAACCCTTACCCTTTTGGAAAGACCTGTTTTCTTCAAACCTAAACCATATTATTTTCCATTTTCATCGTCCTTGTCATCTGATAAATGGAAAAATCCAGTCCCTCGCCAATGCAGTAATCTACAGGGAATTTTCTCATACTATTTTCTCATAACTGTTCAGAAAAAAAAAGAAAAGAAGAGCAACCGAATTGTGTTAATTTTGTTGGAAGAAGTCGGATCCTAGCTCTCTCTTGCGAAACCAATTGAATTACAGATTCTTACTTGGCTTTGGAATTTCTAAAGTTGTTTACAAGAAGAAAAAAGGTTTTTCAAAGGTTTCCAAAACCTACTTGTTTCCAAATTCAATTAGGAAACTAGTGGACAGTTTGGATAACTGATACAAACATGGTGAACCAATACCCTTCCAAAAGAGTTGCAATCTACCCAACTCGTATTGATCACTTTGCTCCAGCTTATTGAGTCAAACGAAGAGTAGTTTCATTAGTAATTCCCGAAGATATTAAAGTCGTTTGTTTAGTCTTGTTAAACAAGGTCTATTTGTCATTTATCTTGCTGATTTAGTTATTAATTTTAGCTTAATAATTTCGGCCAAACGCTGCCTTATCATGGCCGAACCATAGTCCTTAATTTTAGGGTCTAGATTGAGTCCAATTAGCTTTAGGTTTTAGTCATTGTAAGGCTATATATAGCCCTAGTCTTATTCATGCAAGATGGTCAGAATTTTAATACAATTTTCGTGAGTTTTCTCACCTTCTCTTTTCCAAGAGAGTTTCTTTTGAATACTTGAGAGTTTTCTTAAGTTATTCGACCGAACTTATCAATCAAGTACCTCCTTGATTGTGGCATTCTTCTACCAATAACCATAAGTTCCTTTAATCTTTTCTTGAGGGTTAAGAATCAATCTTAATTCTCATCCAAGGGATTCTAAGGGGGTTAATCAAACTTTGGAGTCACGTGTCTAGATCCTGCTTGTTGGAATACGAGTTCTTCCAATCGCGGTTGGGTTCGTATCATCTGGTATCAGAGCCAGGTTGACAACTTCCAGGTTATATCCTTCTTGTTCTTTGTGTTTTTTGTGTCATTCGTGAATCTGAAAAAAACAAATCGTACTGTTCATCGTTACTATTCATCACTACTGTTCATCCGAAGTCACTGTTCACTCGTAAAATTTTTGTTTAGTTTAGTTGCCAGCCTTTCTAGTTTCGTTGTGTTTGTTTTGTGTCTTGAGTCTTGAAACTAATCGAGTAAAAAATAAATAAATACAAATCTGATCACTACTTGTTCTTGAAATCCGAAGTTCTAAACTAGGGTTTCTTGGCAAAAAGGGTTGGGAATTCTTGTATCTTGCACTAAAGTAAGGCTGTTTACCTTTGTCCTTGAAAGTTTTGATAATATCTTGAATTGCTAGAAGTTCTTGGATGAAATCTTGAAAATATTGGGTGGTTCTTGAACTTCTTGAAATCAAATTGACCATACCAAACCCTAGTTCTTGAATCTTGAAGTGGCGGCTGATCTTGTCCAAAAGTCATAGCCAAATTCTTGTTCTTGAAGTGTGATCCAAACTAAAAAGAAAGAAAGAGAAATCTGGTTGGGATAAAAAAAAAAAAGAGAACGCAAGAAAGAAAAAGGAAACCAGATTTGGACTCACCAAGAAAAGAAAACCAACTTGAATTTGGAAACCAAGTTGACTTGGGTTTGCTTAACAAATCCTAGTTGCACTCAAATTACCAAATTCTTATTGGTCATCTTTGTACCCGTGAGGAACCAGAAAATCAGCCACCAAACTACCCAAAAATAACCCATTAAACCTTGCTTACAACTCCCAAAATACAGCCTAGTGCAATCGGGTAGAGACCATCTAGGCTTCCAAAAATTCTGCCCTTCGTACGTTCGTTTGAATCAAGTTGTGCAATCTGTCTTATTGTAATTTTGTGTTTTTTTGAGTCTTTCCAGCTTTAAATTCGTGTCTAAGGGTTCCACAACAAGTCCAAATCAGCCTTGTCTTGTACTTAGTTACTAGTTTCCAAATTTGAGTTAAGGTCAACTCCACACTTTCCTAATCTTGGCTTAATCTCTAAGGACAGCAACCTGCAATTTTTCAGCCTATAATTCATGTCCTTTTGAGCCCTTATCCGTCCATTTAGCTACTCAAATTCTCAGCCTCAAAACGCCACCATCTTGTGTGTGAATTTGGTGAAAGTTCGATTCAAAGGAAGCAATCAAGTGACTTGACAAGTGATCGGTGAGACCATTAGAGTGTCATAAGTTTGAGTGATACACGAGAGTAGAGTGTACATATGTGAGCTTGTGTGTTGTGAGGAAACTTTCCTTTGTTTTGCTAACCTTTTTGCAGGATTAAGGATGTCCACCAAAGGAAGTTCACACCACTTCAATCCTACACTCATGTTGGAATCCATATTGGGGGACCTTGAAAGAAAGTTGGACAAATCAGTCCAACTCATGCATAAGAGGCTTGATAGGATTGAGAACAAATCTCTCAAGAAGAGGGGCCACACTCAACCTAGCCGTACTAATGCATCAAACCATGAGTTTCGTACCCTCAAGGAGGAGATGGATCGTGATCGTGCACTACGAGCTTATGAGAGATACAAGCGCACTTGTGACGACTATATGGAAAACCAAAAGAGGACATGCCAAACATCTAAAAGGAGTCCATTGTCAACCAAGTCAGCTTGTGCAATTGAAAGGTCTAATGACCATAACCGAGCTGTGAAGCTTAAGAGTCCTTACATTAGGTCAACACATGGTGAATTAAAGGAGAAAAGACCACTCAAAAGGGAAAAGGAGCCTACTACATTAATTTCTTCCAATTCTAAGCATGCCAATACACCATCCATGGATGAAATATGTGGTAGTGTATGGGATACTTACCAACGATTGCTTCAAGGAAAACAAAGGAAAAGGCAAGTTCAAAGGATCGAGTTTGAGGAAATTGTAATAGAAGCTACAAAGTGGGAAGATGAAGTTGTTAGTGAGAAGCATGAGGTAAAAGTTGAGGAGAGATGAACAAATCTGATGAGATGAGTGAAGCATCAAGTGAGTGATTGTGCATGGGAACGCGAGTGTTTATAATTTTCCTAACAATCTTGACTTTGCCTTGTTTAGTGTTTCTTCTTTTGTGCAGATTAGACAAAGTCAAGTAGGGTTGGTCATGGCACGTTCCATTCCGAAGTCATTTGGACACTTTGCGAGTTTCGATGGAGTTTGTATTCTAGGATTTAAATCTCTTTGGTATCAATTCATGGAACAATGTCAATTCAAACCTGTCCACACCATTGGAGGATTGATTCGAGCTCATCTTAAAAGGGGAATTCCAGATTTTACTTCTTGTTCCTTACCTATGGTTCATTCATCATTTTTGCCTTATTTTGAGCATGTTACTAGTCCTAACTCTTGTCATTCTTATGTAGATTTTGATGAGAAGTGTAAAGAGCCAGCAATGACTCATCTAGTTGAATTGGTTGATGGTGGAAGAGTTGATGCAATTAGGGGTTTCGTGGGTATTCTCGGAAGGAAAAATTAGGGTTTGCATGCAATTAGGGGTTTCAAGGGTATTAGTCTGCCGCCCGGTCCCCGGTCTTCATGGCCGAGCACCCCTCACCTCCATGCAAGGGGACGCCCCCTCAAGATGTTCGGCAGGATGAGTGCCGCCCCTCCTTCGCGGCTGTGGTGGCCTCCTCCCAGCCGCTTGGGTTTTATGCCAAATCTTTTGCTTCGAGGGCTTCTTCTGGACCAACGGTGCACGCTGCCAACTCCACGCACAAGGGGGAGCCAGCAGTGGCTTTTTCCATGACGGATATTGAACGGGTAGCGGCTCCCTTTCAATTTGCGCTAGTGGGCAAATTCTCTAGGGGTCGTCCGCCCATGGAGGACATACATAAATTCTTCCGCTCCTTGGATCTGAAAGATTCAGTCTCTCTCGGCTTGCTGGATCGACGGCATGTCTTGATTCGACTGGTGAATGAAGCGGACTTCTATCGTATCTGGTCGCGCACTATATGGTATATCAAATGGGCTCCAATGCGCGTCTTCAAATGGACAATCGATTTTCACGTGGATCGCAAATCTCCGTTGGTGCCAGTATGGTTCTCTGTCCCGAAACTTCCAGTTCACTTGTTCCAGAAAGATTGTCTCTTTGCGATCGTCGGCTGCCTGGGCCGCCCGTTGTGTGTGGATTCTGCAACTGCCTTGGGCTCAAGACCTAGCGTGGCAAGGGTGTGTGTAGAGGTGGACCTCCTAAGGGAGCTGCCGCACAGGGTATGGGTTGCTTTTGGTGACAAGGTGGTGTTCTGGCAGGCGCTGGTGCCAAAAAACCTCCCCAAATACTGTGGCCATTGCCTTCATCAAGGCCATGACGAGGAGGCTTGCTGGGTTAAAAACCCTGACGCATGGCCTGGATCAACCAAGGTTGAGGGCAGGAAGGAGAAGGCACCGCACAAACAGAAGTGGGTCCCTGTGGCTGGGGAGGATGGGGGGAAGGAGGAGCAGAATGGGACTGGTCGCTGCCAGGCGGTAGTTGCTAAAACGCAAGGGATAGTAGTGGAGGAGGGTAGCTGTGGAGGGTCTGCCTCTTTGAGTCAGCATGCGATGGGGAGTCGGAACGTCGTTAGAGAGGAGGCAGAGGCTGCTCCCATGGAAGAGGTGAACTCTCAACAACTGGCTGCCCCAAAAGCCCTGACCGTGACAGGGGTGGAAGAGCAAAGCACTGCGGCTTCGGGTGCTTCGGGTTTGATGGATCAGGGTATTCACACTAGTGAGCCAGATGTTGTCCTAGGCCCTGGTCATCGGGGGGCTTTGGAACATTTGGTGGATGAAGCAATCCAAGGCGCTGCTGCCAAGGAGTTGGAACGTCTAGCTGAAAAAGTCGCATGGGAGGTAGACGGGGACGATGGTGCTGATGCAGATATTTCGGCTGATATCACAAGGAAACAAATGGGCATGGTGGGGGAGATGAATCTCTCTCCCAGAAAGCTGCCCACTGTGCAACTATCCATGCAAGAGCTTCGCCAGAGGTTGGATGGGCTTCGTCCCCAGGATGACTGGCACATTGTGGCTCGTCGCGTAAAGAGGACAGGTTCGTCTTCCACCCACGCTTTATCCCTACTGTCTAAATGATCAAGTCGCTCTTTTGGAATGTTAGGGGCGTAGGGAATAAGCCAACATTAGCGAGGTTACGTAAGTTGGGTCGGTTACATTCGCTGTCATTAGTTGCTTTGTGCGAGCCAATGCTTGATGTGTCCCGGTTGGGGTACGTGCGGGTCAAGTTAAATTTTTCTCAAGTGCTAGCAAATATGGAAGGCCGCATCTGGGTGTTCTTTGATCACTCCTAGTCGGCAGTTATTGTTTCTCAGAGTGCCCAATTTATTGCTCTACGGATGACAAACCCGTTGCTTGCTTGTGAAGTCTTGGTTGTCTTTGTACATGCTGCGTGTGATAGAAACTCAAGGGCTGCTTTGTGGGAGGATTTGGCTTCGGTCTGTTCTGCAGACCTCCCTACAGTTTTGGTGGGTGATTTTAATGTTGTGGTCACTGCTGAAGAGAAGAAGGGTAGGAGGCCTTTTACCCCGTCGGAAGGTGAGGATTTCCTGAACCTGATTGAGCACTCTGAGCTATGTGATGTTGGATTTTCGGGATCCAAATACACCTGGTGTAATAATAGGTTTGGTAGATCCCGGGTTTGGAAAAGATTGGATAGACTACTGGTGAATTCGGAGTGGGAAAAACTACGAGTCACCACTTTGGTCCTGCATTTGAGCAGAACTGGATCAGATCATGCCCCTCTTTTGATCTCTTCACAACCTTTGCACGGTACTTTGCCCAAAAGTTTCCATTTTTTGAATACCTGGGGTTCGCACCACCAGTTTCTGGAGGTGGTTCAACAAGCATGGGCACTGCCTGTACAGGGTCGGCCTCTTCGCAGATTGTTACAGAAGTTAAAAGGCGTTAAATCCGCATTGAGTAAATGGAACAGGGAGACGTTTGGCAATATTGCTGATCGTGTGCAGGTGGCGGAGGAAGCTGTCCGGGAACGGGAAGCTGCCCTTGAGGCAGAACAATCCGAACAGAATCAAACTCTTTTGGGTCTCGCTTAGGCGCAACACAAGCGGGAACTATGTAAGGAGATGGAGTTTTGGCAGCAGAAGGCCAAAGCTAAATGGCTACGGGAGGGTGACGCAAATACCAAATTCTTCCATGCCACGGTGCGACAGCGACGAGCCAAACTGCATATCCATCGGATTAAAAAGGAAGACGGAACTTGGGAGGAGGACATCAGTCAAATCAAAGGCATGGCTGAACAATTCTTTTCCACACTATTCTCGGGCCCTGGGCATATGGACCCATTGGCAGAATCAGGTTT
Source organism: Coffea eugenioides (assembly GCF_003713205.1). Classification (NCBI taxonomy): domain Eukaryota; kingdom Viridiplantae; phylum Streptophyta; class Magnoliopsida; order Gentianales; family Rubiaceae; genus Coffea; species Coffea eugenioides. The sequence goes on from NC_040040.1 coordinate 36,851,728, forward strand.
GATTAAGCTCATTCCTCGGTTGGTGGGGGATCAAGAGAATGGGGTGTTGCAAAAGGTCCCTGACGGCGACGAGGTGAGGAAAGTAGTGTTTTCTATGGATTGGGAGTCGGCACCTGGGCCTGATGGGTTTTCGGGCAAGTTTTTCACGCTGGCATGGGGAATTGTGGGGGAGGATGTAGTCTCGGCGGTTCAGGAGTTCTTCGTGGGTGCCTATTTGCCGGTGGGATATGCTTCAACTCTACTTGCACTTATTCCAAAGGTTGACAACCCGGCTCGTTTTACGGATTTTAGACCTATTAGTCTGTGTAACTTTGTTAATAAGATAATTTCAAAAATTTTGGCATCCCGGCTGGACGGAGTGTTAGCAAAAATCATTTCCCCTCAACAGAGCGCTTTTGTTAAAGGTAGATTGATATCGGATAATGTCTTGTTGGCCCAGGAATTGATATCAGCTATTAATAAGAGGGTCCGTGGAGCCAATATGGCCTTTAAGTTGGACATGGCCAAGGCTTATCATAAAGTCCAATGGGTATACCTAGTCTCGGTATTGCGTGCGTTTGGCTTTGGGGAAATTTTCATAGACATGGTTTGGCGTCTTGTTTCCAATTGCCACTTTTCTGTCCTTGTGAACGGTCAGCCATGTGGTTTCTTTAAATCTGCTTGTGGATTACGGCATGGGGATCCGCTCTCACCTGCTTTGTTTGTCATTTTGGCAGAGGTGCTGTCGCGGGGTCTTAATGTCTTACTGCAGGATTCCAGTTTTACTCCATTCTCGGTTGGAAGGAATAACTGCCCTATCACTCACCTGGCATATGCTGACGATATTATTGTGTTCTCTCGAGGGGATGCCAGGTCACTTCAGTGTGTGATGTAGGTGCTACAGACGTATCAAAATTGCTCGGGCCAGCTTGTTAACAAGTCTAAGAGCTGCTTCCTTACGCCGACCTGGTGTCCTCCCGCCAGGCGGGCGGTGGTGGCTCGGCTGACGGGGTTTTCTTTTAAGGGTTTCCCCATTAGATACTTGGGATGCCCTCTGTTTGTGGGGAGAAAAATATGTTCCCTCTTCACGGGAATGGTGGATTCAATTACTGCTAGGATAAAGAGTTGGTCATCTAAGTGGCTCTCTTTCGGCGGACGGTTGGTTCTTCTAAACTCAGTTCTTTTATCTCTGCCGGTATATCTATTGTCGGTGATGAACCCCCCAAAGGGAGTAATTTCTACCATCCATCGGGTTTTGGGGAACTTCCTATGGGGCTCGGCTGATGGAAAGCAGAGAAGACACTAGATGTCGTGGTCACGTCTTTGTCAGCCGAAGGAGGCAGGGGGGTTGGCGATAAGATCGCTGCACACTATTGTACATGCATTTTCATGTAAGCTATGGTGGCGGCTTAGACAAGGGGGCTCCCTGTGGTCTGACTTCATGCGGATGCGATATTGCAACGGCTCTCACCCGAACCAGGTGCAGCCGACGCCTACTGCTTCGGCTACTTGGAGGAGGATGCTGCACGCCAGAGCTCTGGTGGAGCATTATGCTGTCTTGGACTTGGTGGAAGGGCAGATTTCGTTCTGGTGGGATAACTGGTTGGGAGTTGGGCCTTTAGCGTGGCAGTTCCCTCATCTTGCGGGCGGGGAGCGGGTGTCTGACTACTGGATAGAGGGTGAATGGGATGTTGGGAAATTGAGTAGGGTTCTTCCACCGGAAATGCTAGGCCGGATTGGCTCGAAGTTTTTCTGTTGGATGGAAGGTTCAGAGGATGGAACTCTCTTGGTCGGCCGCTCCGTCGGGGAGATTTACCATCAATTATGCTATTAAGTTCGTTGGCCCGGATGCTGGAATATCTTGGGTCTTCCAACACGTATGGGTGGATGGTTTACCCGTAAAGTTCTCTTGTTTGATATGGCGCCTTCTGCAGTCCAAGTTGCCGGTCTCGGATGTGTTAGCTAAGTTCAATGTTCACAGCCCTTCACGCTGCTATTACTGCATCGAACATACCTCTGAAATGTTGCAACATATTTTTTCTTTCGGCAGTACCCTTGTGGCAGTCTGGGAGTTCTTCGAATTACCATTTGCTTTCTCTTCCCTTGGCAAGCTGGTGCGAGAGCGATGTATGTGCTGGTGGCTCAATACATCTCCGAATTGGATACTAAGGTGGCTCACCCGAGTGGTGCCTGCGGTAATTTTGTGGCATTTATGGTGTGCGAGATGTGGGTACGTATATGAGGGGCAGGTCCTAACGGTCCAAACCCTTTCACATAGGATTCTCGCGGACCTCAGAGAATTGCTGGCTTCAAAGTTCCCATTTCTGCGATGGCAATGCCTGGGTCCATGTTGGCATACGATAGTTTACAAGCTAAGTCAATTCCATATGCCTCTTCAAGTGCGCTATGTCCATTGGACTCGGCCACCGGAAGGATGCTGCAAATTGAATTTTGATGGGTCGCGAATGGATCCCCACCGGACTGGGGGAGGGGGGATACTAAGGGACTCAAATGGCCGGTTGATATTTGCATTTGCGGAGGGCTATTCAGGTGTGTCCTCTCTGCAGGCTGAGGCTAGGGCGTTATGCACGGGGCTGGAAATTTGTAGTCTATTGGGTGTAACAATGCTGATGGTTGAGGGTGATTCTAAGGTGATGATTGATGCTATAAAGGGGCACGGCGGTATTCCCGCATCTGCGAAGTCGATACTCTGTCGTATTGGGCAAATTTCTATTGCACAGCTCTCATGCAATCACATCTACCGGGAAGGCAACGCAGTGGCAGATTCTTTGGCTGCCTTTGGTAGTGACACGAAGCAATTTTCCTTTTTTCCCTCCTACTGCTCTTTACCGAGGGTTGTGCGAGGCATGTATAATGTTGATCGAATTGGGATTGGCTGTTTTAGGTATTCTAGGCGGTTTCCTCATGATGGCCCCTGATGACGGTTGCCCTCGTGGCTTCCTTAACTTTGTATTCACCTTTTGTCAGATCAATAAAAGGGCACTAATTGATTAAAAAAAAAAAGAATTGGTTGATGGAAGGAATAATGACGTGTCCAAGGGAGTTCTCACATTTAAATCTTGTTCTATACTTTCTTACCATTTAGCTAATGATGTCCCATTATTTCTTTATCCAATTTCACGAAAATTTCAAGTTGAAGGTTATTTTGTTATTGTAGGTTGTAAAGCTGTCCAAAAATTCCCAACTATGATTAAAGACTTGCAACCCGATTGCATGCTTCTTCCAGCGAAAAGTGGTGAACTTTCATGCTTATTCACATGTCCAAAAGCTAGTCACCATGAGCTCATTTTACCATCTCCAACTTGTGCAAATCCATGTGATTCGTATGGAGTGCGTTTTACTTCATTGCTGCCACTTATGTTGGGTGACGCACACAAATGTGACAATCAAGATTCGAATGTTGTTCTTACCTCACTGGTTCATGCATCTACGGATGTGCAACATGATTGGTTTATTGTTCTCTCTCCCGATGGGCAAGTTGTGCCAAATCAGCAACAACTAGAGTCGAATTATACCACCTTGCACAACCAGATTCGAGATTTTTCTAGCCTCAATGAGCATCATTATGAAGATCCTTATCTTGTGCACGTGAATGGTAAGCTATTGCATCGTTTTATACCTATGACGGCTAACTATGTGATTTATTATGTAGGTGACAATATGGCAATCCATGCTCGAAGGCCACTTAGAGAGTTTTGGATTACACAAGCTCTTTCCTACCTTGGTGCATGTCGTTGTTTGAGAGCCTCATGAAGCTGACCAAACGGCATTTAACTTGGCTCGTGACCCTTCATTTATTTCCAATGTGGCTGTCCTCCAAGCGCACTGTCGATTTGGGGACAAATCGCTTTCAAGAGGAGGGGAATGATACAAACATGATGAACCAATACCCTTCCAAAAGAGTTGTATTGATCACTTTGCAGTAGTTTCATTAGTAATTCCCGAAGATATTAAAGTCGTTTGTTTAGTCTTGTTAAATAAGGTATATTTGTCATTTATCTTGCTGATTTAGTTATTAATTTTAGCTTAATAATTTTGGCCAAACGCTGTCTTATCATGGCCGAACCATAGGGGTCTAGATTGAGTCCAATTAGCTTTAGGTTTTAGTCATTGTAAGGCTATATATAGCCCTAGTCTTATTCATGCAAGATGGTCAAAATTTTAATACAATTTTCGTGAGTTTTCTCACCTTCTCTTTTCCAAGAGAGTTTCTTTTGAATACTTGAGAGTTTTCTTAAGTTATTCGACCGAACTTATCAATCAAGTACCTCCTTGATTGTGGCGTTCTTCTACCAATAACCATAAGTTCCTTTAATCTTTTCTTGAGGGTTAAGAATCAATCTTAGTTCTCATCCAAGGGACTCTAAGGAGGTTTAGGGTTTCGTACAATCAAACCTTGGAGTCACGTGTTTAGATCCTGCTTGTTGGAATACGAGTTCTTCCAATCACTATTGGGTTCGTATCAATAACTCTCCTATTCTCACTTGATTAAGTCCATTCAAATTAGGAAACTGGTGGACCGCTTGTTTCCTTTTCCTATTCTCGAATTGTTGGTCCATCTGCATTAGGAAACCCCTAAATCCATCTGCAAAACGTGATCTAATTCATATCCTAAGTGTTTTCACCCTTGGTTACTCTTGTGAGAAAGGTTGGTGAACAATTTTGGGGTTGTGCGGCATTGCTCAAGTTACTCGATCCGGCAAGGTAAGAGTTTTGGTGAGACTATTAGAGTGATTTTGAGTGAAACACGAGCGCGAGCGAAACACTTAGGGAGTGAAGTAAGGCTATATTTGTATTGTTTTCTTGCTTGCTAACTCTTGGCAGGGGCAAAAGAAAGAAGATGGAGCAAGCTAATCCGGCAGCCGACTATGCAATAATGTTCAACGCCATGAAATCCGAACTTAAGAGGATTAGTGAACAACAAATGGAGGAATTGCATAACTGGTTCGATGAACTACCAAAGGCTCTAGGTCCAGGTCCAATAACCGAAACCGAGGCGGTTCTAACAAGTTGAACTATGATGACTATTCGGCTAGTGATGATGAAGAGAGATCCGAGAGGCCTAAAAGGACAACGCCAAGGACGTGCTAAGGGGACTTAAAATTAAAGTTCCAAACTTCCAAGGTAAGAGTGATCTTGACGCTTATTTGGAATGGGAAGGCCGAATTGAAACGGTCTTCGACTGCTATAATTATAGCGAGGAACAAAAGGTGAAGGTTGCTACTGTTGAGTTCACCGAATATGCATTAATTTGGTGGGATCAAGTAAGGGCTGGAAGGAGAAGGAATAGTGAACCACAAGTCCGAACTTGGCGTGAACTGAAAGCAATGATGCGCAAGAGATTTTTTCCCAGCTATTACAACCGAGATCTCCACTTGAAGTTGCACACTGATGTGTGCACGGGTCCCGGCCCACGTAACGACCCAGTGCGAGTTCCATTGGGCCCAGTCACACGTGCACGGGCCAAGCTCTTCAAAGAATCACTCCAAGCCCTGGTTCGAGTAGTCCAAGACCAACATGGAGTGCACAAAGATATTGAGGGCTTAGAGAGAGACAATCAAGCCATTTACACCATGATCCAAGCCCACGGAGACCCAAGTGAGCCTGCAAGAGGATCGGCCCTATAGGGCCTTAACCTTAGTACTTGTTAGATTGGATTAATGTGTCTTCATAGCTCATTGGGCCAGCCCATCTTGGACACCAAGATGGCCGAACTCTTTGTCATTATTTCCTTAGGGTTTTTAGTCACTTTAGCCTATAAATAGGCTTGCTTTGTAAGGTTTTAAGGTAGTCGTTTTATCATAAAAATTCAGCATTGTTTTCTCTTACATTCGAGAGTTACAATTCCTTTACTTGCTTTGGCAAGGGTTTTGAGCAGTCTTGCGTTCTGTCCTAGATTGTTCTACCGACCTATTCCCCTGGAGTATTCACCTTTATCGGAGTGTCGCCTACCGTCTTGAATCATATCGTGTCGTCCGTTTGGTTCTAGACCTCGCAATTCCAAGCGTTGGACATCCTCGCTAGATCCTTGGGCAAACGTGCTACGTGTCTCGAAACGTGTTGATCGAGGAACGTATCAGTTGGCTTCAGAGCTTTGGTAGAGGTATCTTTCGTTATATCCGTAGTCTTGTCTTAGTTTTCCTTGTTTTCCGCTGCCTTGTCTTACGAAAAAAAAAAAATCTGTTCATTAGCATTGTTGCTTGTTGTGCCGTTTCCTTTCTTTGTGTTGTCAAGAAATTCTGGTCGTTGTTCTTGTTGTTGAGTCCGTGGTCAAATCTGTCCGTTGTTAGTCAAAAAAAAAAACACAAACAAAATCTGTTTGCATCGCTTGTCCAAAAAAAAAAAAAACAAAGAAAAATTCTGTCCGCTAGTTCTTGTTCTTGGTCGCGTCAAATTTCTGGTCGGTCGCATATGTTGTTGCTAGTTCTAATCTGCCCAGATTTTGTACTCGAATTGCAACCATTCTGCCCAGCAAGTGGTCCTAGCCGAAACTGAAAAAAAAAACAAAAAAGGAAAACCCCGGCTAGGGTTTTGTGCGGCTAGGGTTCTTGTGGTTGCCAAATCTGTCCAAGTGTTTGATTGTTTAATCTAAGTTGTTAAGTTAGTTTTCTAAACTGATTTGTGGATCAAACTTGTTGGAGTTGTGAATCTTGAAGGAAATCTACAAGAGTTTTAGGTTTCTTGAGTTTCTTGAATTTAATCTTGAAGTTCTTGGAAGTTCTTGATAAAATCTTGGAGTTTTGGGGCTGTTGGGTGAAGTAAATTAGGGCCTGACCAAAAACGGGGTTTTGAACCCTTTCGGCCAGGTGTAGTTCTTTTGCCTAGTTAAAAAAAAAAAAAAAACAGAATCGAAAAGAAAAGAAGAAGAGCAATCGGGTGGCACAACAAGAAGCAAGGGGAAGTCGACTTTTATTGCCAAATCAGTTTTGTTTACATCTTTGTACCCAAACAGAAAATTCGAACAAAAGAAAAAGAAAAGGAAACAAACTCAAAAGTTTTGGCCAACCTCTTCTTGGGGTTCTTGATCTTGAGTCTTGGAAACTTGAACCACCCTTCGAACAACTTGATCACCTTGAGCCTTGAACACTTGCACTTCCTTTCTTATAAAAAGTTTCTTGTAAGATCTTGCATCCATACGTGGTCTTCTTGATTGAGGAGTGAATTTCTTGGGAGGTTCTTGAGTAACATCACTCGCATGCCCTTGGGAGTCCATTGGAGCCGAATTTCTGGAGTGACAAGGACCAAACCTGTCTTGTAGGAGAGAGGGCGAATTTCTTGTTCTTGGAGTAGAGAGGGAGCCGAATTGCTTGGGTAAGTGTGCGGCTGTGAGGGGAGGTTTAATAGGAGACAATAGCCGACCTTGGGAGGGGTTCAAGAAGGAAGAAATCTGGAAATTTCAGTGGTCCAATTCTGGTTTGTGTTGTGAGCATAGTGGGCGGCTGCTTAAGAGGGATTATAGGGTTTCTCTTAGCCGACTTTGGGAAGGGAATAAGAGGGAGGAATTCTGGAAATTTTCGGTTGAAGGAGGGAAGAAACCAAGCTGTTTTGAGAAGAATTAGGAAGTTCCTTAAGCAAGGTCTTCAAAGGAAGTTTCCAACTCCAACTTGTTTTCCAACTTAGTTTAGGAGACTAAATAACCTACTTGGATAGCCCTTGGACATCTCCTGTTTTTTCTCCTCCATTTTTGGATATTCTCCTACATTTTAGGAAACTACTCCTACATCTTAGGAATTCTTAGAGTGTCCTTTCTTGGCAATATTTTCCAAATCTGTCTACCGCCCTAAGACTTCCAAAACCGTTCTTCCTTCACCACAATCTCATCCAAACCGTGTCCTTCACTCTTGTTTACTCTTGTGGGAAAAGTTGGTGACAAATTGTGGGACTCGCGCAACATTCCTCAATTACCTAGACCAACAGGTAAAGGTACTTGGTAAGTTTCGTAGAGTGAATTGAGCACTACACACGAGCGTGAGGGATATACTAAGGGAGTGAGGTGAGGATTATATTTGCACTTTCTTTTGCTTTTGCTTGTTACTAACCTTTGCAGGGGCATCAAGCGAGACATGGAGCAACAAGCAAACACCGATCATTCCTTGTTGTTCGCCGCAATGAAGAATGAGCTAAGGCGGATCAGCGAACAACAAATGGAGACATTACACAATCGTTTTGACGAGTTGTCTAGGAGTCTCACACGAGGCTCTCGTTCTAGATCCCACAATCGGAGTAACCACAGCACCAAAGAGGCAAATGGCGAAGACTACTCCGCTAGTGAGGATGAGGGGCGACCCGAGAGGCCCACAAGGGACGCGCCTAAGAACGAACTCAAGGGGATTAAAATTCAAGTCCCCGCATTCAAAGGCAAAAGTGATCCTGAAGCTTACTTGGAGTGGGAAGGCCATATCGAGATGGTCTTCGACTGCTACGATTACACCGAGGAACAAAAGGTTAAAGTTGCCACCGTGGAGTTCACCGACTACGCACTAGTCTGGTGGGACCAAGTACGGACCCACAGGAGAAGGATGGGCGAACCACGTGTCCGGACTTGGCGAGAACTCAAGGCACTAATGCGCAAACGATTTGTTCCTAGCTACTACAATCGCGATCTTCATTCTAAACTTCAAACTCTCACTCAAGGCAACATGAGTGTGGAAGACTACTACAAAGAGATCGAGATGGCCATGATGAGGGCCAACATTCAAGAGGACAATGAAGCCACGATGGCTCGGTTTCTTAGAGGACTCAATCCCGACCTTCAAGAAGCCTTGGAGCTCCAACATTACTTGGACATGCACGACCTTCTAGAACTCGCTATCAAGGCCGAGCGGGGGAAAAAGCTAAGACGAGGGACACGTCCTTTCCAATCTTCTAACACCACTTCATGGAGGGGCAACCAACCACGAAGGGCGACCCACGAAGTAGGAAGTGCGGCGATACCAACCTCTTCTAACCGATTCCAAGGTAACACCTCTAACCGTAATGCCTACTCTACACCTAACAAGGTTTCCGATGCATCCAGGTCCACTTCAAAGCCACCGCATGAGACTCCTAAGGCTCGGAGAAGGGACATCAAGTGTTTCAAATGCCAAGGGTTTGGCCATATTCAATCTCAGTGCCCAAACCAACGGGTCATGCTCATCACTCACCATGGTGAAATCGTGTCTGATGATGACGAATGTGAGGAGATACCCGAACTGGTCGAAGACGACTGCATGGAAGAAGAGGCAGCTGGGGAGGCTTGCTCGCCTACACGAGGAGAGGTAGGTTGCTTGGTGGCACGACGAGTGCTAACCGCCCGCGTTAAGGAGGACGAGCAGCTACAACGCGAAAACCTATTCTATACCCGTTGTAAGGTAGGCGACAAGGTGTGTAGTCTCATCATCGACGGTGGGAGTTGCACAAACGTGGCCAGTTTGCTAATGGATGAGAGTTTAGGACTCCCCACTACCAGGCATCCAAATCCTTACCGCCTCCAGTGGCTAAGTGAGGATGGCGAGGTACGAGTCTTCAAACAGGTCCGCCTTCCCTTTTCAATTGGTACATACACTGATGACATCCTGTGCGACGTTGTGCCTATGCATGCTACGCATATCATTCTGGGGAGGCCCTGGCAATTTGACAAACACGTCACATTCGATGGAAGAGCAAATAAGTACACACTTTTGCACGATGGCAAACGTAAGGTCCTTACACCTCTTACACCTGCACAAGTTTATGAGGATCAACTACTATTGCAAAGGGAGTGTGAACAGGACCGTCAAAAGAGGAAACTAAAGGCGGACGACCCTGGTCAAGGCCCCACTTCTACAAGTGAGCCATCAACCAAGGGTCAAGGGAGCACACCTAGGGGTATGCATGACAAACCACCTACCACACCTACCACTAGGAAGCACAACATGATTATTAAGGCTAAGGATGTTAGAAAAGTGGTGAACTCTAATCAGCCTATACTTCTCATGATTTGCAAGCATGTGCTCTTGGATGTTGCTGAGCTCGACAAGGCGTTGCCTGCGAGCATAGTTGCTCTTTTGCAGGAATTTGAGGATGTTTTCCCTGACGAGGTCCCTGATGGCTTACCACCCATTCGGGGAATTGAACACCAGATCGACCTCATTCCTGGAGCACCATTGCCCAACAAACCTGCTTACCGTATGGGCCCTGAGGAGACCAAGGAGCTTCAAAGGCAAGTTGATGGCCTCTTAGGTAAGGGTTGGGTAAAGGAAAGTCTAAGTCCTTGCGCTGTGCCTGTGATACTTGTCCCCAAAAAGGACGGTACTTGGCGTATGTGCACTGACTGTCGGGCTGTGAACGCTATCGCTGTCAAATATCGTCATCCCATTCCTAGACTTGATGATATGCTTGATGAACTCGATGGTGCCATAATTTTCACCAAAATTGACTTGAGGAGTGGCTATCATCAAATTCGGATGAAGGCGGGCGACGAGTGGAAAACAGCCTTCAAAACCAAACATGGTCTCTATGAGTGGCTAGTGATGCCTTTTGGCTTAACTAATGCCCCTAGCACCTTCATGCGACTAATGAACCATGTGCTGAGACATTTTATTGGCAAGTTTGTCATTGTTTACTTTGATGACATCTTGATATATAGCCGTAGTGAGCATGAGCACTTAGAGCATGTGAGATTAGTTCTTGAGACACTTCGACAGGTGCATCTGTACGCCAACCTCAAGAAGTGCACCTTTTGTACTAACGAGCTTGTGTTTTTAGGCTATGTGGTAAGTTCGCAGGGCATCAAGGTGGACAAATCCAAGATTGAGGCCATCGTGCAATGGCCAACTCCCACATCCGTCCCTGACGTGCGCAGCTTTCTTGGATTGGCGGGCTTTTACCGGCGCTTTGTCAAAGATTTTAGCACCATTGCCGCCCCATTGACCGCCGTTACAAAGAAGGATAACAAGTTCCACTGGGGCGACTCACAAGAACGAGCATTTCACGCCCTCAAGGACACACTCACACATGCACCCGTGTTAGCATTACCAAATTTTCACACGACTTTTGAAATTGAATGTGATGCTTCTGGTGTAGGTATTGGAGCAGTCCTCATGCAAGACAAGAGACCTTGTGCCTTCTTTAGTGAGAAACTGGGAGGAGCTGCATTAAACTACCCCACATACGACAAGGAGTTGTACGCTTTAGTGAGGGCCTTGGAGACTTGGCAACACTATCTTCGCCCTAGAGAGTTCGTGATCCACACTGATCACGAGTCATTGAAGTATCTCAAGGGACAACCCAAGTTAAGCAAGCGACATGCCAAATGGGTAAGCTTCATTGACACCTTTTCATATGTCATTAAGTATAAGACTGGCAAAACGAATGTAGTGGCTGATGCACTATCACGTAGACATTCGTTGCTTGCTCTTCTGGATGCCAAGTTACTAGGGTTCGAAATGGTTAAGGGACTCTACACAAATGATCATGACTTTGGTGATACCTATGTTGCTTGTGTTAAGGCCCCTCATGGAAAATACTTCTTGCATGATGGATTTCTATTCCATGTAGATAAACTATGTGTACCTAACTCTTCCATTCGTGATCTTTTGATTCGAGAGGCACATAGTGGTGGTCTCATGGGCCACTTTGGCATCACCAAGACTCTGGCCATGTTGCAAGAGCACTTTTACTGGCCTCATATGCGTAGAGATGTTGAACGCATGGTTGGTAGATGCGCTACTTGTCACAAGGCAAAGTCTAAGACACATCCATATGGCTTGTATACCCCATTACCTATCCCGCACCATCCTTGGGTGGACTTGTCTATGGACTTTGTGCTAGGTTTGCCTAGATCACCAAGGGGTAATGACTCCATATTTGTGGTAGTTGATAGATTTTCTAAAATGGCACATTTTATTCCTTGTCACAAAACTGACGATGCATCTCATATTGCTACTTTATTCTTCAAAGAGATTGTCCGTCTGCATGGTATGCCTCGGACTATTGTTAGTGACAGGGATGTGAAGTTCCTGAGTTACTTTTGGAAGACTTTGTGGTCCAAACTTGGCACTAGGTTATTATTCTCCACCACTAGTCATCCACAAAGCGATGGACAAACTGAAGTTGTCAATCGCACACTTGGCACTTTACTTCGGGCTTTGATTAAAAAGAACCTTAAGTCTTGGGAGGAGTGCTTACCTCATGTTGAATTTGCCTACAATCGAACCGTGCATAGTGCAACACAATATTCTCCCTTTGAGATTGTTTATGGCTTCAACCCCCTTACCCCCCTTGATCTGGTGCCTTTACCTTCCTCTGAGCACATAAGCTTAGATGGGAACAAGAAAGCTGATTTTGTGCGCAGGTTACATGAAGCTGTGCGAGCAAACATCGAGAAGCGCACGCAGCAATACATCCAGCAAGCCAACAAGCACCGCCGCAAGATGATTTTTGAGCCTGGAGATTGGGTGTGGCTACACTTGAGGAAAGAGCGATTCCCCAAGCAACGTCAAAGCAAATTATCCCCCAGAGGTGATGGACCATTCCGGGTACTCCAAAAAGTCAATGACAACGCATACAAGTTGGAGCTACCTGGGGAATACAATGTTAGTGCGACCTTTAACGTCGCGGACCTAAGTCCATTTCTTGACGAGGAGGATCCAGATTTGAGGGCAAATCCTTCTCAAGAGGAGGGGACTGATGTGTGCACGGGTCTCGGCCCACGTAACGACCCAGTTCGAGTTCCATTGGGCCCAGTCACACGTGCACGGGCCAAGCTCTTCAAAGAATCACTCCAAGCCCTGGTTCGAGTAGTCCAAGACCAACATGGAGTGCACAAAGATATTGAGGGCTTAGAGAGAGACAATCAAGCCATTTACACCATGATCCAAGCCCACGGAGACCCAAGTGAGCCTGCAAGAGGATCGGCCCTATCGGGCCTTAACCTTAGTACTTGTTAGATTGTATTAATGTGTCTTCATAGCTCATTGGGCCAGCCCATCTTGGACACCAAGATGGCCGAACTCTTTGTCATTATTTCCTTAGGGTTTTTAGTCACTTTAGCCTATAAATAGGCTTGCTTTGTAAGGTTTTAGGGTAGTCGTTTTATCATAAAAATTCAGTATTGTTTTCTCTTACGTTCGAGAGTTACAATTCCTTTACTTGCTTTGGCAAGGGTTTTGAGCAGTCTTGCATTCTGTCCTAGATTGTTCTACCGACCGATTCCCCTGGAGTATTCACCTTCATCGGAGTGTCGTCTACCGTCTTGAATCATATCGTGTCGTCCGTTTGGTTCTAGACCCCGCAATTCCAAGCGTTGGACATCCTCGCTAGATCCTTGGGCAAACGTGCTACGTGTCTCGAAACGTGTTGATCGAGGAACGTATCACACACTCTCACTCAAGGCAATATGAGTGTTAAGGATTACTATAAGGAGATCGAAATGGCCATGATGAGGGCTAACATCCAAGAAGATAGTGAGGCTACAATGGCAAGGTTCCTTAGGGGTTTAAACCCTGAACTTCAAGAAGCTTTAGAGCTACAACATTACTTGGAAATGGGTGAACTGCTTGAACTAGCTATTAAGGCCAAAAGGGGAAAGAAACAAAGGAGAGGTGTCCGATCCTATACCCCCACAAACCTGAATACATGGAAAGGAAGTCAGCCAAGAAGAACTCCCCACGATGCTGGAAATTCGGTTACACCATTCGCACATAGCCAGACCCAAGGTAACTTCCCTAACCAAAATTTCAATTCTACTCCTAACAAGGTGGTTGATCCGTCCAGGTCTAATTCAAAGCCTACTCAAGAAGCTCCTAAGACTAGGAGTAGGGACATTAAGTGTTACAAATGTCAAGGCTTTGGGCATACCCAATCTCAATGTCCGAATCAGAGGGTTATGCTTATAACTCATAATGGGGACGTTGTGTCGGATGATGATGATTGTGAGGAGATGCCGGTTTTGACCAAGGAAGAGGGTGATCTTGATTCGGCCGAGGAGGAGTGTTCGCCAACCCAAGGTGAAATTGGTTGCTTGGTTACAAGAAGAGTGCTAACCGCCCATGTTAAGAAGGATGAGCAGTTACAAAGGGAAAACTTATTTTACACTCGGTGTAAAGTAAGTGACAAAGTGTGCAGCCTCATCATCGATGGCGGGAGTTGCACTAATGTTGCAAGCTTGTTAATGGTAGAGAGCTTAGAGCCACCTACAAGCAAACATTCCCTATCGACTTCAATGATTGAGTGAAGATGGAGAGGTCCGCATCTACAAGTAGGTACGTCTTCCTTTCTCGATTGGAAAGTATTGTGATGAAGTCATATGCGATGTTGTCCCTATGCATGCTATTCATGTGATACTAGGAAGACCATGGCAATTTGATAAGCATGTTACTTTTGATGGTAGGTCTAATAAATATACTCTTTTGTACAATGGTAAAAGGATGGTCTTAACACCTCTCACACCTTCACAAGTGTATGAGGACCAACTTAAGTTGCAAAGAGAATGTGACTTAGACTGACAAAAGAGGAAACAAAGGGAGGCCGAATTTAGAAATTGTTCATCCACGAAGGTTGAGCAATCGGCCAAGGGGAAAAGTGTTGTGATGTGATCTACAATTGACACGATCTAGACAACCAATCACCAACGGTTTGAGCAGTGAAAATTTGACCCAATCTAATCCCCGAAGTAGCGAACAATATTGATACTATCTCAACCCACTACTTAACGAATTAGCGAACCAAACTATAGGTAGAGGAACGCCACAACCAAGGAGTTACTTGATTGACAAGTTCACTTGAATAACTTGAGAAATATTCTCAAATATTCAAAGAAACTCTCTTGGAAAGAGAAAAGTGAAAAGCTCACGACTTTTATTATATGCAAAAACTGATTATGAAGGTCTCTTGCCTTGGCTATATATAGCCATACACTTGATATCCTAAAGTGAATTGGATTCACTTAAACTAGAAACCCTAAAGTGAATTGGATTCACTTATTCACTAAACTAATAACCAATTTAATTCGGCTATCCAAAACAAGGTTTGACCAAATTTTTAATCCCTAATAAACGACTCAATTTGGCAAGGTAAATGACAAACAAACCCTTGCTTAACACAACTAAATAAATGACACAACTTGGACTGATTAGCTAACTAAATCGATTTGCTAATCTTCATGTTCTCATCATTCCCGTCCTCTTGAAAGCAATTTGCCCACAAATTGAAGCACGAATGGTGACAAGATGATGTGTGCACGGATCTTAGCCCAAGTAATGATCTAGTTCGAGTTCCATTGGGTCCAGTCACACGAGCACGGGCCAAACACTTCAAGGAGTCACTTCAAACTCTTGTGCGAAATGTTCAAGACCAACAAGGAGTCCATCGGGATATTGAAGGCTTGGAAGGTGATAATCAAGTTGTCTACATGATGATCCAAGCCCACGAAGAGAGCCCATGAAGGGTTGGTCGACTAGGCCCTAGGCCTTAGTGTTAGGTTCAATTGTTTAGAGTTGGATTAGATTAGTTTATTTGAGTCATGGGCCGGCCCACCTTGTCCAAAGAGTGGCCGACCTTCCTTATCTAGTTTCTTAGGGTTTCATTAGCCCCTTAGCCTATATAAAGGCTCACTATGTACGGTTAACGGGTACACAATTTTCATAATAAAATGCTGATTTGTTTCTCTTCAATTATTGAGAGCATTCGATCCTTTACTTGCTTTTGGCAAGGGTTCTTGAACAATCTCGCGAAGGTCCTTGATTGTTCTACCGACCTATCCATTAGAGCAATCACCTCTTGATGTGTGCACGGACCCAGGCCCACGCAATGACCCAGTGCGAGTACCATTGGGTCCAGTCACACATGCACGGGCTAAGCAATTCAAGGAATCACTCCAAGGTCTTGTCCGAACTGTCCAAGACCAACATGGAGTGCATAGAGATATTGAAGGCCTAGAAGGGGACAATCGAGTTATCTACACTATGATCCAAGCCCATGAAGAGCCAAGTGGACTTCCAAGAGAGTTGGCCGAGTAGGGCATTAGGCCTTAGTAGCTAATAGAGTTGGATTAATTAGTTAGTTGAGCATGGGTCGGCCCATCTTGACCCCAAGATGGCCGACTGCCTTTTCCTTGTTTTCTTAGGGTTTTTTAGTAACTCTTAGCCTATAAATAGGCTTGCTTTGTAAGGTTTTAGGTAGAAGTTTTATCAATAAGGTTTGTTATTTTTGATTCTTCTTCTTGAGAGAGAATTCGAGCCTTTCACTTGCTTTGGCAAGGGTGTTGAGCAATCTTGCGTCTTGTCCTTGATTGTTCTACCGACCTATTCCTCTGGAGTATTCACCTTTATCGGAGTCGTCGTCTACTGCCTTTAATCAAATCGTGTCGTCCGTTTGATTCTAGGTTCCGCAATCCAAGCGTTGGACAACTTCGCTGGATCCTTGGGCAACGTGCTACGTGTCTCGAAACGTGTTGATCGAGGAATGTATCAGTTGGTATCAGAGCTTAGGTGGAGGTATCTTTCGTTATATCCTCATTTTTCATAGTTGTGTCTGAGATTTTGTGTTATTTTTTCCACTGCCTGGTGTCAAAAAAAAAAAAGATTGCATCTTTGTTCTTGCGTCGCTAAATTTCTGTTTGGGTCGTGTCGTTGTGGTCAAACAAATCTGTCCGCTCTTTTGGTCATTTGTTCTTATTGTTGTGTCATAACTAAGTCTGCCCGTTTTCTTATTAATTGTTGGTGTCACTCTGTCCGACATAGTGTGGTGAATTCTGGTCGTCAATTGTGCATCAAATTCTGCCGTTAGCATCACCTTGTTGCTTGTCAAATCTGCCCGCACTTATTTCTTCCTTTGTCGCGTTGAATTTCTGGTTTCGTGTTGTGTTCAAATTTGGCCGCGGCTTGTTTCAGATTTTTGAGTCATTATCGTCTTCAATTCCGTCCATAGCCTTGTGTCTTGCTCGTGCGAAACTGCCTTGGGTAGTTGAGCGTCGCGTGGACAGCAAGAAGGTCGGACTTGGGTGCGGCTAGGGTTCTCCTTTTGTTGTCCAATCTATCCGAGTTTCTTTGGTGTTATCCGAGTTGTTTTAGTTAATTTTCTAAACTGATTTGGGAATTAAACTTGTTGGTGTTGTAAATCTTGGAGGAAATCTACAAGAATTTTAGGTTTCTTGAGGTTCTTGAAACTAATCTTGAAACTCTTGAAATCTTGGAGCTTGCGTGGGGAATCTTGACGAATTGTTGGGCGTTACTTGTGCATTGTGGGCCGAAAACAAATCTGGAATTTTATTCCAGTTCGGACAAGTGTTGTGTTGTTCGTTGATAAGTAAAAAAAAAAAAAACAGAACGCAAGGCAAAGAGAGGAGGAGGAGGAGTCGGGTAGAGCAAAAACAAACTAGAGGGAAAGTCGAACTTTTATTGCCAAATCTGTCTTCTTACCTCTTGTTCCAACCAAACCAGAAAATTACACCAAGAAAAACAAAGGAGACTCAAAAGTTTTGACCTAACTCTTCTTGAAATCCTTGATCACCTTGAACTTTGATCACTTGTACCATCTTTTGCAGTTCTTGAGGTTCTTGATCATCTTGAGCCTTGAACACTTGCACCTCTGATATGTTTCTCGATCAACTTGTTTCGAGACACGTAGCACGTTTGCCCAAGGATCTAGCGAGGTTGTCCAACGCTTGGATTGCGGAACCTAGAATCAAACGGACGGCACGATTTGATTAAAAGTCGTAGAAGGACGACTCCAACGAAGGTGACTACTCCAGTGGATAGGTCGGTTGAACAATCAAGGACGAGACGCAAGATTGCTCAAGAACCCTTGCCAAAGCAAGTTAAAGGCTCGAACTCTCTCTTAAGAGGAAATAAAAAATACTAAGAACTTTATTCATAAAACTTGTGTTTGAAACCTTACAAAGCAAGCCTATTTATAGGCTAAGGTTTACCAAAAACCCTAAAGAAACAAGGAGAGGGGTTCGACCATTTTGGTGAACAAGATGGACCGGCCCAATGACCTACTAAGACAAATTAATCCAATCTAACAAGTACTAAGGACTAAGGCCCTACTTGGCCTACTCTCTTGGAGGCCCACTTGGTTCTTCATGGGCTTGGATCAAGGTGTAGATAACAGGATTGTCTCTTTCCAAGCCTTCAATAACTCTATGGACTCCATGTTGGTCTTGGACAATACGAACAAGGGTTTGGAGGGATTCTTTGAATAGTTTGGCCCGTGCACGTGTGACTGGGCCCAATGGAACTCGGACTGGGTCATTACGTGGGCTGAGATCCGTGCACACATCAGTCCCCTCCTCTTGAGAAGGATTTGTTCTCAAATCAGGATCCTCCTCGTCAAGAAATGGGCTCAGGTCCGCGACATTGAAGGTCGCGCTAACATTGTATTCTCCAGGTAGCTCCAATTTGTAGGCATTGTCATTGACTCGTTGGAGCACTCGGAAGGGTCCATCACCTCTTGGGGATAATTTGCTTTGACGCTGCTTGGGGAATCGCTCTTTCCTCAAGTGTAGCCAAACCCAATCTCCAGACTCAAAGATCATCTTGCGACGGTGCTTGTTGGCTTGCTAGAGATATTGCTGAGTGCGCTTTTCAATGTTTACCCGAACGGCTTCATGTAACCTGCGCACAAAGTCAGCTTTCTTTTTCCCATCTAAGCTTGTGTACTTAGAGGAAGGTAAGGGTACCAAATCAAGAGGGGTCAAGGGGTTAAAGCCATAAACAACCTCAAAAGATGAATAGTGTGTTGCACTATGAACAGTTCAATTGTAGGCAAATTCAACATAAGGCAAACACTCTTCCCAAGTTTTAAGATTCTTTTTAATCAAAGCCCGAAGTAGAGTACCAAGTATGCGATTGACAACTTCAGTTTGTCCATCGCTTTGTGGATGACTGGTGGTGGAGAATAACAACCTAGTGCCAAGCTTAGACCATAAAGTCTTCCAGAAATAACTCAAGAACTTTACATCTCTATCACTAACAATGGTCTTGGGCATGCCATACAGACGGACAATTTCTTTGAAAAACAAAGTAGCAATATGGGATGCATCGTCAGTTTTGTGACAGGGGATAAAATGCGCCATCTTAGAGAATCTATCAACCACGAGAAAGATGGAATCATTACCCCTTGGTGACCTAGGTAGGCCCAAGACAAAGTCCATAGACAAGTCTACCCAAGGATAGTGAGGAATAGGCAATGGGGTATACAGGCCGTATGGATTTGTTTTAGACTTGGCCTTATGAGAAGTGACACATCTACCAACCATGCGTTCAATATCCCTACGCATGTGCGGCCAGTAAAAGTGCTCTTGTAACATGGCTAGAGTCTTAACAATGCCAAAGTGTCCCATGAGACCACCACTATGTGCTTCTCTAACCAAAAGATCACGAATGGAAGAGTTAGGGACACACAATTTATCCACATAAAATAAAAATCCATTGTGCAAGAAATACTTTCCATGTGAACTCGTTATACAAGATGCATAAATTTCCCCAAAGTCATGGTCATGGGTATATATCTCCTTGATCATCTCAAACCCTAACAACTTGGCATCAAGGACAGCTAGCAACGAATGTCTACGAGATAAAGTATCAGCTACCACATTTGTTTTGTCCGTTTTGTACTTAATGACTTAGAAGAAGGTGTCAATGAAGCTTACCCATTTGGCATGTCTCTCTTACTTAACTTAGGTTGCCCTTTGAGATACTTCAATGACTCGTGATCGGTGTGCATCACGAACTCCCGAGGGTGAAGATAGTGTTGCCAGGTCTCCAAGGCCTTCACTAGTGCATACAACTCCTTGTCGTACGTGGGATAGTTTAAGGCAGCTCCTCCCAGTTTCTCGCTAAAGAAGGCACAAGGCCTTTTGTCTTGCATCAGGACGGCGCCAATACCTACACCAGAAGCATCACATTCGATTTCAAAAGTTTTGTTGAAGTTGGGTAATGCTAAAACAGGTGCGTGTGTGAGTTTGCTTTTGAGGGTAAGAAATGCTTGTTCTTGGGATTCCTCCCAATGGAATTTGTCATTCTTCTTGGTCACGGCAGTCATTGGGGTGGCAATGGTGCTAAAGTCTTTGACAAAACGCCGATAGAAGCCTGCCAACCCAAGAAAGCTGCGCACCTCAGGGACGGATGTAGGAGTTAGCCATTGCTTGATGGCCTCAATTTTGGACTCGTCCACTTTGATGCCCTGCGAACTTATTACATAGCCCAAAAACACAAGCTCATTAGTACAAAAGGTGCACTTCTTAAGGTTAGCGTATAGACGCGCCTGTCGAAATGTCTCAAGAACTAGTCTCACATGCTCCAAATGCTCATGTTCACTGCGGCTGTATATCAGAATGTCATCAAAGTAAACAATGACAAATTTACCAATAAAATTTCTCAAAACATAGTTCATTAGTCGCATGAAGGTGCTAGGGGCATTAGTCAATCCAAAAGGCATGATTAGCCACTCATAGAGACCATGTTTGGTTTTGAAGGCCGTTTTCCACTCATCGCCTTCTTTTATCCTAATTTGATGATAGCCACTCCTTAAATCAATTTTGGTGAAAATGATAGCACCATCGAGTTCATCAAGCATATCATCAAGTCTAGGAATGGGATGATGATATTTGATAGTGATAGCATTTACAGCCCTACAGTCAGTGCACATGCGCCAAGTACCATCCTTTTTGGGGACAAGTATCACAGGCACAGCACAAGGACTTAAACTCTCCGTTACCCAACCCTTACCTAAGAGGCCATCAACTTGCCTTTGAAGCTCCTTCGTCTCCTCAGGATCCATGCAGTAAGCCGGTTTGTTTGGTAGGGACGCTCCAGGAATCAGGTCTATTTGATGTCAATCCCTCGAATGGGTGGTAGACCATCAAGGACCTCATCAGGGAACACATCCTTGAATTCCTGCAAAAGAGCAACCATGCTCGAAGGCAATGCCTTATCGAGCTCAGCAACATCTAAGAGCACATGCTTGCAAATCATGAGAAGTATAGGCTGGTCAGAATTTATAACTTTTCTAACATCCTTAGCCTTAATGATCATGTTTTGCTTCCTAGTGGGTGGTTTATTGGGTGAATGATCATGCGTGTCACCAGGTGTGCTCACTTGACCCTTGGTCGAATGCTCACTTGAAAAAGTGGAGCATTTGCCAGGGTCGGCCGCCTTTTGTTTCCTCTTTTGGCGGTCTTGTTCACACTCTCTTTGTAACTTAAGTTGGTCCTCATACACTTGGACAGGTGTGAGGACCAGGCGTTTGCCATTGTGCAAGAGAGTGTATTTGTTCGCTCGACCATCGAACGTGACGGATTTATCAAATTGCCAAGGTCTCCCTAGGATGACATGTGTCGCATGCATAGGTACAACATCACACACAACCTCATCTATGTAATTGCCAATGGAGAAAGGAATACGTACCTGTTTGTAGACACATACCTCACCTTCTTCACTTAGCTATTGGAGGTGGTACAGGTGTGGATGTCTAGTGGTAGGGAGGCCTAGACTCTTAACCATGAGCAAGCTCGCCACATTCGTGCAACTCCCACCGTTATTGATGAGACTGCAGATCTTATCACTTACTTTACAACGGGTGTAAAATAAGTTTTCTCGTTGTAGTTGCTCATCCTCCTTAACTAGGGCAGTTAGCACTCGTCGTGCCACCAAGCACCCTATGTCTCCATGTGTAGGAGAGCATTCTTCCTCACCCGGGTCCTCCTCTATGTAATCACTCGTGTGTAACTCGGGCATCCCCTCACATTCGTCGTCATCGGACACGATTTCACCGTTGTGAGTGATTAACATGACTCGTTGGTTTGGACATTGGGATTGGATATGTCCAAACCCTTGGCACTTGAAGCACTTGATATCCCTACTCCTAGTCTTAGGAGTCTCAAGCGGTGCCTTCGAGGTGGACCTGGATGCATCGGCAACCTTGTTAGGGGTAGAATAGGAATTTCGGTTAGGAGCATTACCTTGAGTTCGGCTAGAAAAAGTTGGCGTGGCCGAATTCCCAGCTTCGTAGGTCGTTCTTCGTGGTTGGTTGCCCCTCCAAGAAGACGCGTTGGAAGATTGGAAAGTACGTGCTCCTCGTCTTAATTTCTTTCCCCTTTCGGCCTTAATAGCGAGTTCAAGAAGGTCGTGCATGTCCAAGTAATGTTGGAGCTCCAAGGCTTCTTGAAGGTCAGGGTTGAGACCTCTAAGGAACCTAGCCATGGTTGCTTCATTATCTTCTTGAAGGTTCGCCCTCATCATCGCCATCTCGATCTCCTTGTAGTAAGTGTTACCTTGAGTGAGGGTTTGAAGTTTTGCGTGGAGATCGTGGTTGTAATAGCTTGGAACGAATCTCTTACGCATCAGGGCCTTGAGTTCTCGCCAAGTTCGGACTCGTGGTTCTCCCATTCTCCTCCTTTGGGTCCTTACTTGGTCCCACAAGACTAGGGCGTAGTCGGTGAACTCAACGGTGGCAACTTTCACCTTTTGTTCCTCACTATAATCGTAGCAGTTGAAGACCATCTCGATGCGGCCTTCCCATTCCAAGTAAGCTTCCGGGTCACTCTTGCCTTTGAATGCGGGTACTTGAATCTTAAGTCCTTTCAGTGCGTTCGTAGATGTGTCCCTTCTAGGCTTCTCGGCATGTCCATCATCCTCACTTCCCGAGTAGTCGTCACTATTTGCTCCCCCGTTGTCTCGGTTACTCTGGTTGTGAGATCTAGAACGAGAGCCTCGTGTGAGACTCTTGGAGAGTTCATCAAAGCGAGTGTGCAATTCCTCCATTTGTTGCTCATTAACTCGCCTGAGCTCGTTCTTCATGGCGGTGAACATCAAAGAGTAGTCAGTGGGTGGTTGTTGTTGCTCCATGCCTCTCTTGATGCCCTGCAAAAGGTTAGTAACAAGAAGAAATAGTGTAATGTGTCCTCACTTCACTCCCTTAGTGTATCACTCACGCTCGTGTATAGCACTCAAAACACTCCTTTAGACTTACCAAGTACCTTTACCTGTTGGGTTCGGTAGTTGAGAAATGTTGCTCAAGTCCAACGATTCGTCGCCAACTTTTTCCCCACAAGAGTAAGCAAGGGTGTAGGACACAATTGGGTGAGATTTGAGAAGGAATGGACGAGATTTGAAAGGTTATGGGTGGCGGGCAGATTGGAAATAACGCTAAGGAAGGAAACCCTAGATTCCCTAAGATGTAGGAGAGGTTTTCCTAAGTGGATGAGAGAATATAGGGAAGGTGTCTAGGTGAGAACACAGAAGTTATCCAAGTGTTGTACTTAGTTTCCTAAATTGATTTGGAAAACAAGTTGGTTTTGGAAACTCTTTGGAAAACCTTTCTTACAACCTTTGGAAACTTCCAAATTCCCTTCCAAGTAGGTTAGCAAACCAATTTGGAGTCTCTCTATGCCAACCGAAAATTTCCAGCTTTTCTCCCTCCAAAATTCTCTCACCAAGGTCAGCTATTCTCTCGTTAAAACTCCTCCCACAGCCGCACTTCCTCTTACGCACAACACATCCAGAAGCAATCTGGTTCGAGCTCTCCTTTGTGCAACAAGCAAAATAGTTTCGGCTATGGGGTCCCAACAAGAAGAGGTAAGTGATCTCTCACAAATTTCTTCTCCACAAGTTGCCCGCCGTCTCTCCCAAGAAATTTACTCCTAAGCCACGAAAGCCCCGTATGGATGCAAGAACGTACAAGAGAATCTTTTTATTTCGAAGGGAAGTTCAAGTTTTCAAGAAAACAAGATGGCCAAGAAATTCAAGAACCTCGAAGGGTGGTTCAAGTGATCAAGGCTCAAGGTGATCAAGAATTTCAAGAAGAGGTAGGTCAAAACTTTTGAGGTAGGCCAAAACCTTAATGGTTGTTGTCTTGGCAATAAAAGAACCAAGTTCTTCCTCCTTCTTGCGTCGGCCTTTGTCCACCCGAATTGCTTTCTTTCTTTTCTTTTTCGTTTCTGTTTTTTTTTTTTGACTTAAAGAACAACTCAACAACTTGGCCGAATGAATAAATTTCCAGCAACCTGGTCAGCCCTTTAATGCGCTTCTCCAATTCTCCCAAGAACCCCACGCAAGTTTCAAGAAATTCAAGACTAATTCCAAGAAACTCAAGAACCCTAGGCTCTTGTAGGTTTTCTTCAAGATCTCCCAAACCCCAACTATATTCGGCCAAAATCAAATTAGGAAATTAACTAACCACTTGGATTGACACAACAAAGCTTGGACAGATTTTAGGAGCAAGGAACCCTAGCGCATGAGGCAAACCCTAGCCGCAAGTAGGAAACCCTAGCCGTCACCCCTAGAACTTTTCTTTTTGTTCTTTGATGACCACAGCAGATTGGGGTATCCACTACGCACGACTTGAACTTTGGGCAGATTTGCAAACAACTAACGACGCAACACAACAAGCAAGTTGCGGACAGAATTGGAACAATACGCGACGCGACAATGGAAGAAGCAACTAACGGACAGAAATTTCTGTTTTCGCTATTTTTTTTTCTGAAAGGACGTAACAAAGATGCGGACAGATTGGACACAAACAAGGAGCAACACTTACGGGCAGAATGTTACGCAACAACGACTCCAAAAAATTGCGGACAGATTTCTTCTTTTTTTTTTCAACGAAAACGGCGCAGCAAGAATAACAACTTAAACAAATAGAATTTTTTTTTGACACAAGGCAGCGGAAAATAACACAAGATCCTATGACACAACTACGAAAAAATAAGGATATAACGAAAGATACCTCTACCAAAGCTCTGAAGCCAACTGATACGTTCCTCGAACAACTAGTTTCGAGACACGTAGCACGTTTGCCCAAGTATCTAGCGAGGTCGTCCAACGCTTGGGTTGCGGATTCTAGAATCAAACGGACGACACGATTTGATTAAAGGCGGTAGAACGATGACTCCAGCGAAGGTGAATACTCCAGTGGATAGGTCGGTTGAGCAATCAAGGACAAGACGCAAGATTGCTCAAGAACCCTTGCCAAAGCAAGTTAAGGCTCGAATTCTTTCTTAAGAAGAAAACGACAATACTAAGAACTTTATTCATAAAACTTGTGTTTGAAACCTTACAAAGCAAGCCTATTTATAGGCTAAGATTTACCAAAAACCCTAAAGAAACAAGGAGAGGGGTTCGACCATCTTGGTGGACAAGATGGGCCAGCCCGATGACCTACTAAGACAAATTAATCCAATCTAACAAGTACTAAGGACTAAGGCCCTACTCGACCGACTCTCTTGGAGGCCCACTTGGTTCTTCTTGGGCTTGGATCAAGGTGTAGATAGTTGGATTGTCTCTTTCCAAGCCTTCAACAACTCTATGGGCTCCATGTTGGTCTTGGATAACGCGAACAAGGGCTTGGAGGGATTCTTTGAATAGCTTAGCCCGTGCACGTGTGACTGGGCCCAATGGAACTCGGACTGGGTCATTACGTGGGCTGAGATCCGTGCACACATCAACCTCCCTTCGAATAAAAAGTTTCTTGTACGTTCTTGCATCCATACGGGGTCTTCTTGGTTTAGGAATAAATTTCTTGGGAGCTTCTTGAGCAGGCCGTTGGGGGGATCCTTGAGTGACATTGCTCACATTATCTTGGGATGTCATTGTCTTGAACCAAAGAGCCGAAACTGTTTGTGTGCGCGCAAGGAAGTAAGAAGCCGAATTTGATTTTTGTTGGTGTGCAAGGGTGACGGCTGCCTTGGAAGGGTTTCATAAGAATCCAACCGACATTGGTGAAGTAATTTGGAAGGAGGAAATCTGGAAATTTTCGGTTGAGAGAGGTGAAGACCAAATCGGACTTGGAAGCATTCTTGGAAAGGAATTTGGAAGTTTCCAAAAGTTGTTTAAGAAAGGATTCCTAAAGAGTTTCAAAAATAACTTGTTTTCCAAATCAATGTAGGAAACTAAGTAAAATACTTGGATAACTCTTTCGTTTCACTTGGACACTTTCCTATATTCTCTCCTACATTTTAGAAAAACTCTCCTACATTCACTCCTACCTTTTAGGAAACTAGGGTTTCTTGTCCTTTTTGTTCACATTGGCGCACCCCTTGCTGTCCGCCACTACCTCCCCTTCAAATCCGTCCCTTTCACCTCATTTTCCATCGACATTGGTGTCTTACACTCATGAACATTCTTGTGGGAAAAGTTGGTGACGATTATTGGACTCGAGCAGCATTTCTCACCTACCTAAACCGACAGGTAAAGGCATTGGGTAAGATTGTTTCAAGAGTGACTTGAGTGACAAACACGAGCGAGAGTGATCCACTAAGGGAGTGAAGTGAGGATATATTTGCACTATTTCTTCTTGTTTCTAACCTTTTGCAGGGCGTCAAGAGAGACATGGAGCAACAACAACCACCCATTGACTACTCCTTGATGTTCACCGCCATGAAGAACGAGCTCAGATGCGTGAGTGAGCAACAAATGGAGGAATTGCACACTCGCTTTGATGAACTCTCGAAGAGTCTCACACGAGGCTCTCGTTCTAGATCTCACAACCGGAGTAACCGTGACACCAGGGGAGCAAATAGTGAAGCCTACTCGGGTAGTGAGGATGATGAACGTGCTGAGAGGCCTACGAGGGACACGTCTAAAAATGAACTCAAGGGACTCAAAATTCAAGTCCCCGCGTTCAAAGGCAAGAGTGATCCTGAGGCTTACTTGGAATGGGAAGGCCGTATCGAGACGGTCTTCGACTGTTATGACTATAGTGAGGAACAAAAGGTTAAGGTTGCCACCGTTGAGTTCACCGACTACACCCTAATCTGGTGGGACCAAGTAAGGACCCATAGAAGGAGAATGAGGGAACCACGCGTCCGAACTTGGCGAGAACTCAAGGCATTGATGCGCAAGCGATTCGTTCCAAGCTACTACAATCGAGATCTCCACTCCAAACTGCAAACCCTCACTCAAGGCAATATGAGTGTAGAGGATTATTACAAGGAGATCGAAATGGCCATGACGAGGGCAAACATTCAAGAGGATGGCGAAGCGACCATGGCCAGGTTTGTTAGAGGTCTCAATCTTGACCTTCAGGAAGCCTTGGAGCTCTAACATTATGTGGACATCTATGACCTTCTTGAGTTAGCCATCAAGGCCGAGAGGGGAAAGAAATTGAGGCGTGGGGCCCGTACCTACCAAACTTCCAACTCGCCTTCCTGGAAGGGAAACCTCCCACGGTGAACAACCCACGAAGCTGGAAATTCGGCTACACAACTTCTTCTAGCCGAATTCAAGGTAATACCTCTGCCCGTAATACCAATTTTACCCTACAAAGCTTTTGATGCATCCAGGTCTACTTCTAAGGCACCACATGAGACTCCTAAGACTAGGAGTAGGGACATCAAGTGTTTTAAATGCCAAGAGTTTGGACATATTCAGTCTCAATGTCCAAACCAACGGGTCATGTTAATCACTCACAATGGCGATGAATGGACGATTGTGAGGAGGTGCCCGAATTGGTCAAAAACAATGACTGTCTGGAAAATGAATTCAGCTGCAGATGCTTGCTCGCCTACACAAGGGAAGTAGGAGGAGAAGTAGGTTACTTGGTATCGTCGACGGTGCTAACCGCCCGAAGTTAAGGAGGACGAGCAACTACAAAGAGAGAACCAATTTTACACTCGTTGTAAAATAGGTGACAAGGTGTGTAGCCTCATCATCGATGGTGGGAGTTGCACGAATGTGGCGAGCTTGCTCATGGTTGAGAGTTTAGGGCTCCCAACTACTCGACATCCACATCCTTACCACCTCCAATGGCTAAGTGAGGATGGCGAGGTACGTGTCTTCAAACAGGTACGCGTTCCCTTCTCCATTGGTAGTTATACTGATGAAGTCGTATGTGACATAGTGCCTATGCATGCTACACATGTTATCTTGGGGAGACCTTGGCAATTTGACAAACACGTCACATTCGATGGAAGGGCAAATAAGTACACACCTTTGCACAATGGCAAACTTA
Source organism: Coffea eugenioides (assembly GCF_003713205.1). NCBI lineage: Eukaryota > Viridiplantae > Streptophyta > Magnoliopsida > Gentianales > Rubiaceae > Coffea > Coffea eugenioides. The sequence continues at coordinate 36,879,637 of NC_040040.1, forward strand.
AGGTCCTCACACCACTCACGCCTGCAGAAGTTTATGAGGACTAATAAAAATTGCAAATGGAGTGTGACATAGACCGTCAAAAGCGAAAGCCAAAGACGGCCGACCCTGGCAAGAGCTCCACTTCTACAAGTGAGCAATTGACCAAGGGTCAAATAAGCACACCTAGTGTTCCGCATGACAAACCACCCACTAGGAAGCAAAACATGATCATTAAGGCTAAGGACGTTAGAAAAGTTATGAATTCTGATCAGCCTGTACTCTTCATGATTTGCAAACATGTGCTCTTAGATGTTGCTGAGCTCGATAAGGTATTGCCTTCGAGTATGGTTGCTCTTTTGCAGGAATTTGAGGATGTTTTCCCTGATGAGGTCCCTGATGGCTTACCACCCATTCGGGGAATCGAGCACCAAATCGACCTGATTCCTGGAGCGCCACTACCCAACAAACCTGCTTACCGCATGGGTCCTGAGGAGACAAAGGAGTTTCAACGGCAAGTTGATGGCCTATTAGGTAAGGGTTGGGTAAAAGAGAGTCTAAGTCCTTATGTTGTGCCTGTGGTACTTGTCCCCAAAAAGGATAGTACTTGGCGCATGTGCACTGATTGTAGGGCCGTTAATGCCATTACTGTGAAATATCGTCATCCCATTCTTAGATTAGATGATATGCTTGATGAACTCGATGGAGCTATAATCTTTACCAAAATTGATTTGAAGAGTGGCTATCATCAAATTAGGATGAAAGAAGGCGATGAATGGAAAACGGACTTCAAAACCAAACATGGTCTCTACGAGTGGCTAGTCATGCCTTTTGGGTTGACTAACGCCCCTAGTACATTCATGCGACTAATGAACCATGGTTTTGAGGCATTTCATTGGAAAATTTGTTATTGTTTACTTTGACGATATTCTGATATATAGTCGCAGTGAACAAGAGCACATGGAGCATGTGAGATTCGTTCTCGAGGCACTTCGACAGGCGCGTCTATACGCTAACCTTAAGAAGTGCAACTTTTGTACTAACGAACTTGTGTTCTTAGGATATGTAGTGAGCTCACAGGGGATCAAAGTGGACAAGTCCAAAATTGAGGCCATCAAGCAATGGCCGACCCCAACATCCGTCCATGAGGTGTGCAACTTCCATGGATTGGCGGGTTTCTACCGGCGATTTGTCAAGGATTTCAGCACCATTGCCGCCCCACTGACGGCCGTGACCAAGAAGAATGACAAGTTCCATTGGGGGGAGGCCCAAGAACAAGCATTTCTCACCCTCAAGGACAAACTCACACATGCACCTGTTCTAGCATTACCTAACTTTAACAAGACCTTTGAAATTGAATGTGATGCTTCGGGTGTAGGTATTGGCGCTGTCCTCATGCAAGACAAGAGGCCTTGTGCGTTCTTCAGTGAGAAGCTGGGAGGTGCTGCCCTGAACTACCCTACATATGACAAAGAGCTTTACGCCCTTGTAAGAGCATTGGAGACCTGACAACACTATCTTCGCCCAAGGGAGTTCATGATACACACTGATCACGAATCCTTGAAATTTCTCAAGGGCCAGCCAAAGTTAAGCAAGTGCCATGCCAAATGGGTAAGTTTTATCGACACCTTCTCCTATGTCATTAAGTACAAAACCGGCAAAACGAATGTGGTAGCTGATGCTTTATCTCGTAGACATTCTTTGCTTGCTATTCTTGATGCCAAGTTGTTAGGGTTTGAGATGATCAAGGAGATATATACCCATGACCATGACTTTGGGGAAATCTATGCATCTTGTATAAAGAGTCCACATGGAAAGTATTTCTTGCACAATGGCTTTTTATTTTACGTGGATAAATTGTGTCCATAACTCTTCCATTCGTGATCTTTTGGTTCGAGAGGCACACAGTGGTGGTCTCATAGGACACTTTGGCATTGTTAAGACTCTAGCCATGTTATAAGAGCACTTTTACTGGCCGCATATGCGTAGGGATGTTGAACGCATGGTTGGTAGATATGTCCCTTGTCATAAGGCAAAGTCTAAAACAAATCCATACGGCCTGTATACCCCATTGCCTATTCCGCACTATCCTTGGGTAGACTTGTCTATGGACTTTGTCTTAGACCTACCTCGGTCACCAAGGGGTAATGATTCCATCTTTGTCGTAGTTGATAGATTCTCTAAGATGGCACATTTTATTCCCTGTCACAAAACTGACGATGCATCTCATATTGCTAACTTGTTCTTCAAAGAAATTGTCCGTTTGCATGGCATGCCCAAGACCATTGTTAGTGATAGAGATGTCAAGTTCTTGAGTTATTTTTGGAAGACTTTGTGGTCTAAACTTGGCACTAGATTGTTATTCTCCACCACCAGTCATCCACAAAGCGATGGCCAAACTGAAGTTGTCAATCGCACACTGGGTACTCTATTTTGGGCTTTGATTAAGAAGAATCTTAAATCTTGGGAGGAGTGTTTGCCTCACGTTGAATTTGCTTACAATCGCACTGTTCATAGTGCAACACACTACTCACCGTTTGAGGTTGTCTATGGTTTTAACCCTCTGACCCCCCCTGGATTTGGTACCCTTACCTTCCTCTGAGCACACAAGCTTAGATAGGAAAAAGAAAATTGATTTTGTGCGCAGGTTACATGAGACCGTTCGAGCAAAAATTGAGAGGCGTACTCAGCAATACATCCAGCAAGCAAACAAGCACCGTCGTAAGATGGTTTTTGAGCCTGGAGACTGGGTTTGGCTACACCTGCGCAAAGAGAGATTTCCCAAGCAGCGTCAAAGCAAGTTGTCCCCAAGAGGTGATGGCCCCTTTCGAGTGCTCCAACGAGTCAATGACAACGCTTACAAATTGGAGCTCCCTGGGGAATACAATGTTAGCGCGACCTTCAATGTCATCGATTTGAGCCTGTTTCTTGACGAGAAGGATTCAGATTTGAGGGCAAATCCTTTTCAAGAGGAGGGGACTGATGTGTGCACGGACTCAGGCCCATGCAATGACCCGGTGCGAGTACCATTGGGCCCAGTCACACGTGCACGGGCTAAGCAATTCAAGGAATCACTCCAAGGTCTTGTCCGAACTGTCCAAGACCAACATGGAGTGCATAGAGATATTGAAGGCCTAGAAGGGGACAATCGAGTTATCTACACCATGATCCAAACCCATGAAGAGCCAAGTGGACTTCCAAGAGAGTTGGCCGAGTAGGGCATTAGGCCTTAGTAGCTAATAGAGTTGGA